>NC_056436.1:20090808-20390808 GCF_018296145.1 Oncorhynchus tshawytscha | reverse complement strand
ATGATGGAGGTAATGTGGATCACTGGCGAGGCACCATGTATATTTATGACTTGCTAATGAGCCACAACTGACCCAAGCTGGGTGCTGAGTGACTTCAGCTGAGTGGCAGGCAGCACGATGCCTCTGTGTGTGTGTGTGTGTGTGTGTGTGTGTGTGTGTGTGTGTGTGTCTGCATATATGAAATGGTTCATATGCTGTAATGAATGTCATTGACTGTTGGAAACATTTATCAAAACTTGTTTAGAACTTTATCATCTAAATGTTTTAGTATTGCATTTACTGTCATGTAATAACACTTACGTCAACTGCATAAGTTTTTTTATATGTATATATTCTGCAAAGTATCTCTATTTACAGATATCTGGCGTTGGTGTTTACCCTTTTCATAAGTGACGTGTGAGTCCAGTAAAACTGGGCCGAACATTTTTTAAACCCTATCAGTTGCCTTAAGACAGTTGAAAATTAAGCTGTGATTCAAAATTAGGGTCGCCAATATTTACAATGCTTTCAGAAAGTATTCTTACAACTTGACTTATTAGACATTTTGTTGTGTTACAGCCTGAATTTAAAATTGATTCAGTAGATTTTTTCCTCACCCAATATAATGACAAAATGAAAACATGTTTTTATAAATGTTCGCTAATTTATTGAAAATTAAGTACTGAAATATCTCATTTACATAATACTTCACACCCCTAAGACAATACACAATAGAATCACTTTTGCATACGTGGAGTGTACAACATTTGCACATTATTCTTTTTTCAATTCTTCAAGCTCAGTCAAGTTTGTATTTGATCATTGCTAGACAGACATTTTCAAGTCTTGCCATGGATTTTCAAGCCAATTTAAGTGAACTAGTCCACTCAGGAACATTCAATGTTGTCACGGTAATAAATTGATATATTTGGCCTTGTGTTTTAGGTTATTGTCCTGTTGAAAAGTGTCTGTTGGAAAGCAGACTGAACCATGTTTTCTTCTAGGATTTTGCCTGTGCTTAGCTCCAGTTTATCCTGAAAAACTTCCCAGTCCTTTATGATTCAAGCATACCCATAACATGATGCAGCAACCACAATACTTGAAAATATGCAGAGTGGTACTTATTGGATTTGCCTCAAACATAACACTTTGTATTCAGGACAAAAACGTTTTTGCATTATTACTTTAGTGTCTTGTTGCAAACAGGATGCATGTTTAGGAATATTTTATTGTGCCGGCTTCCATCTTTTCACTCTTTTCACTATTGTGGAGTAACTACAATGTTGTTGATCCATCCTCAGTTTTCTCCTATCACAGCCATTAAACTATGTAACTGTTTTAAAGTCACCATTGGCCTCATGGTGAAGTCCCTGAGCGGTTTCCTTCCTCTCAGGCAACTGAGTTAGGATACCTGTATCTTTGTAGCACCTGGGTGATACATCCAGTCACTACAAAGACATTGAATATCCCTTGATTAATTAAATTCAACCATGCTCAAAGGGATATTCAATGTCTGCGTTTTTACTTTACCCATCTACCAATAGGTGCCCTTCTTATTTGTTAGGCATTGGGAAACTTTTTTTTTTTACCCCTTTTTCTCCCCAATTTCATGGTATCCAATTGTTAGTAGCTACTATCTTGTCTCATCGCTACAACTCCCGTACGGGAGAGACGAAGGTTGAAAGTCATGTGTCCTCCGATACAAACCCAACCAAACCGCACTGCGTCTTAACACAGCGTGCATCCAACCCGGAAGCCAGCCGCACCAATGTGTCGGAGGAAACACCATGCACCTGGCAACCTTGGTTAGCGTGCACTGCGCCCGGCCCGCCACAAGAGTCGCTGGTGCGCGATGAGATATCCATACCGGCCAAACCCTCCCTAACCTGGACAGGCCAATTGTGCGTCACCCCACGGACCTCCCGGTCACGACCGGTTACGACCGGTTACGACATAGCCTGGGCGCGAACCCAGAGTCTCTGGTGGCACAGCTGGCGCTGCAGTACAGTGCCCTTAACCACAGCCCCACCCGGGAGGCCATGGAAACCTTTGTGGTTTGTGTGTTTGAAATTCACTGCTCGGCTGAGGGACCTTACAGATAATTGTATGTGTCGGATACAAAGATGAGGTAGTCATTCAAAAATCAAGTTAAACACTATTATTGCACACAGAGTCCATGCAACTAATTATGTGACCTATTAAGTAAATGTTTAATTCTGTACTTATTTAGGCATACCATAACAAATTTGTTGAATACTTTTTGACTCAATACATGTCAGCTTTTCATTTTTAATTAATTTGTAAAAGATTCTAAAATCATAATTCCACTGTGACATTATGAGGTATTGTGTGTAAGCCAGTTACACAAAATATCAATTTAATCCATTTTAAAATCAGGCTGTAACACAACAAAATGGGTAAAAAGTCAAGGGGTGTGAATACTTTCTGAAGGCAATGTAGCTACAAAGAGAGGGAGCTAATTTGATACACTGTTACGGAAATATTTCTATGTGATTAATCTGTTTGCCTACCTATCTTAAAGGTCACTGCACTAGCTACAAAAATATCTTCAGACTTAACCTCTCTAGGGTACGTAATGTCCCACCTCTCAACAGCCAGTAAAACTGCAGGGCGCCAAATTCAAAACAACAGAAATACCATAATTAAAATTCCTCAAACATAGAAGTATTTTACACCATTTTAAAGATAAAGATAAAATTCTCATTAATCCAACCACAGTGTCCGATTTCAAAAACGCTTTTCGGCAAAAGCAGAACATATCATTATGTTAGGTTAGCAACTAGTCACAGAAAGCGTTTAGCCATTTTCCAACCAAAGAGAGGAGTCATAAAAAGCAGAAATATAGATAAAATGAATCACTAACCTTTGATGATCTTCATCAGATGACACTCATAGGACTTCATGTTACACAATACATGTATGTTTTGTTCGGTAAAGTTCATATACAAACATCTGAGTTTACATTGGCGCGTTACGTTCACTAGTTCCAAAAACATCCGGTGATATTGCAGAGAGACACATTTTACAGAAATGCTCATAAAATGTTGATGAAAATACAAGTATTATGCACGGAATTATAGATACACTTCTCAATGCAACCGCTGTGTCAGATTTTTTTTAAACTATCCACCATGTTGCAGTCAACAGATGTCAGAACAGCATTATAAATATTCACTTACCTTTGATGATCTTCATCAGAATGCACTCCCAGTTCCACAATAAATGTTTGTTTTGTTCAATAATGTCAATGATTCATGTCAAAATAGCTCATTTTGTTTGCGCGTTCAGTCCAGTAATCAGTAATATCAGCAGCCACAAGATCAAAATATGCAGAAAAAAGAAAAATGACTTAAAGGAGTGCTCAACATAGAGTTAATTCAGTAAAATAATAATTATAGAATTATAAAATCCTTTGAAAGCATAATGCATTGCATTTTTTAAATGTCTAACGTTTCTGAGCTCTAGTAGTTTCACATTAGTTATTGTTGTTTGTGTTACTTTGCCTTGCATACAAATTAAAAAAAAACAATAAAATGTCATGCAGCAAGAAAATCGGAATTTGTCTGGGGGGCCAGAGCATTGGGTTAATGGAATCATGACATTTGCATTTGTGAGTCACATTCTTTCATTTTTAGCCCCAACCATAGTTCACATTCATGCATTTTCCCCAATGACTGGAAATAGAACAAACATTGAGTGAAACATAGGTCTGGGTGGACATTCAAATGTAAACTGTTGTTTTGTTCACTCAGTTCTCAGTTAAGTAAAAACTGCATTCCTATCACAGTTTTACAGTTGAAACCGTACAGCTAAAACAAGTCAGTACTGTGAGAATCATTTCATGCTTGCTGTTGCACACATAGACACCAGGGTCATAGGGAGGCGATAAATTTGGCCATCAATTTGATAATATGTTTAGGGGCCACTGGAGACCAACCAGAAAATACATTACTCATTTTGTTCACCTGCAACCATGTTACAGTAGATTCACTCTCAGGATTTACCATAATAAACCACTCATACACACAACTTTTTGTTTCAAAGCAGAAGTGCTCTGAAATCATATTTTCATTATCTTGATTTATAACTTCAACAGGACATTCATATTGTGTGCGTAAACCTACTCCTGTATGCAAACCCCTCGAGTGTTTCTCTTCGCATATATGGTTCAAACAATAAACAAGTCTCCGCAAACAAAAAACATGCCTCCGATATGTCTCTAATATGAAGGCATATTTTCCCCTGAGACATACAGTGCCTTCAGAAAGTATTCACGCCCCTTGACTTTTTCCAAATGTTGTTGGGTTGCAGCCTGAATTTAAAATAGATCAAATTGAGATTTTTTGTCACTGGCCTACACACAATACCCCATAATGTCAAACAGATTCAAACACAAAGACCAGAGAGGTATTCCAATGCCTCACAAAATAAGGGCACCTGTTGGTAGATGGGTAAAAATTTAAAAAGCAGACATTGAATATCCCTCTGACCATGGAAGCCTCCACATAATAAAAATATTCCAAAGCATGCATCCTGTTTTCAATAAGTCACTAAAGTATAACTGCAATAAATGTGGCAAAGAAATTAACTATGTTCTGAATACAAAGCGTAATATTTGGGGCAAATCCAACACAGCATATCATGGAGTACCACTCTTCATACTTTCAAGCATGTTGGTGGCTGCATATGGGTATGTTGTTGTTTTGTTTTTTGTTTTTTTTTGGGGGGGGGAGTTGTAAAATGAAGCGGAATAGAGCTAAGCACAGACAAAATCCTAGAGGAAAACTTAGTTCAGTCTGCTTTCCAACAGAGCGGGGAGACAAATTCATCTTTCAGTTATTTACAAAGACAACATTGAATGTTATTGAGTGGCCTGCTTACAGTTTTGACTTAAAACCGCTTGAAAACCTATGGCTAGACTAACAAATGGCTGTCTAGCAACGATCAACAACCCACTTGACAGAGCTTGAAGAATTTGCAAATATTGTACAATCCAGCTGTACAAAGCTCTTAGAGACGTACCCAAAAAGACTCACATCTGTAATCGCTGCCAAAGGTGATTCTTATTTGTATTTACTCAGGAGTGTGAATGCTTATGTAAATGAGATATTTCAGTAAATAATTTTCATTAAATTAGAAACATTTTCTAAAAACAGATTTTCACTTTGTTATTATGTTGTATTGTGTGTAGATGGGCTAGAATTATTTTTGAATTCAGGCTGTAACACAACAAAATGTGGAATATATCAAAAGGTTTGACAACTTTCTGAAGGCACCGTATCTAACCCCTTAAACTGGTTGTCTTACAGCTACTGTTGAATCCCTCAATTAAAATTACAAAAAAATACCCTTTTCAAGTTTAATCGTGCAAAACATTAAGCCTCATTGAGGCATTTTGGATATCTCTCTTCGTTCTCAGTTGGTGGCAGGCAGTCTGCTGATGTTAACTCATACAACTAGTCATCAATTATTTAGAGGAAAGACTAGGGCAATTTTTCTAATAGCAGGTACTGAATAATATATCTAAGCCTGTTTTGCTTTTATCCAAGAATCCTGGCTTGCCTGAATCAGAAAGGCAGAGGGGGCCTCGCACTAGGCCATTGTTATGACATATTTACAGCACCTTACCAAAGTATATATATAATGCAAATGTTAATAGCCTATGTTTATTTGCCAATGTGTAACTTTCTATTTTATTGCTGATATGTTGCTATTTTATTTAGGTAGCCAAATATCCTTTAACATGGTTTCTGATACAAAAAAAAAATACATTGAATACACAGACAACAAATAAATAAATATTGGTACTGAGAATGTGGCCCAGGGTTGAAGGAGGGCCGGAAGAACGTACGAGGAGGGTTAGAGGTGGGTAAGGCGAAAGTAGGAGGAGGGTTGGAGGAGAGTAGGAGGAGGGTTGGAGAGGGGTTGAAGGAGGGTAGGAGGAAGGTGGGAGGAGAGTAGCATGTTTGGAGGAGGATAGGAGGAGGGTTGGAGGAAGGTAGGAGTTGGATTGAAGAGCATTGGAAGAGGGTAAGAGAAGGGTGGGAGGAGGGTAGAAAGAATGTAGTGGGAGGTTTGGAGGAGGGTTGAAGTAGAGTAGGATGAAAGTTAGAGGAGGGTAGGCGGAGGGTCTGAGGACGGTATGAGGCTTGGAGGAGGGTTGGATGGTGGGGAGGGGGGGTTGGAGGAGGGGAAGAAAAGGGGAAGAGGAGGGTTGGAAGAGGTTAGGAGGAGGGTAGTAAGTAGGTAGGGCGAGGGTTGGAGGGTAGAATAAGGGTTGGAGGAGGGTAAGAGGAGGGTTGAATGGTTGTAGGAGAAGGGTAGATAGAGGGTTAAAGGAGGGTTGAAGGATAGTAGGAAGAGGGTAGGAGGAGGGTTGGCAGAGGGTAGCAGGAGGTTTGCCAAGGGTAGGAGAATGGTTAGAGGAAGATAGGAGGAGGGTAGGATGAGGTGTCGATGAGGGTACGATGAGGGTGAGAAGGGTAGGAGGAAGGTTGGAGGAGGTTAAGAGGAGAGTAGGATGAAGGTAGGAGAAGGGTAGAGAAGGTCTTGTGGAGGAGGAGGAGAAGAGGGTAGCAGGACTGTTGAAGGAGGGTAGGAGGTCTGGAGGAGGGTAGGAATAGGGTTAAAGGAGGGTAGGACGAGGGTATGAGGAAGGTAGGAGGAGGGTTGGACGAGGGTAGGATGTTTGGAGGAGGGTGGGAAGAGTGTAAGAGGAAGGTTGAGGAGGCTTGGAGGAGGGCAGAGGAGGAGTTTTGAAGGTAAGTTGGAAGAGAGTAAGAGGAGGGTGGGAGGAGGGTAGGAAGACGGTAGGAGGAGGGTTGGAGGAGGGTGGCAGGAGGGTAAAAGGAAGGTAGGAAGAGGATAGGATGTTTGGAGAAGGGTGGGAGGAGTGTTGGAAGAGGTTAGGAGGAGGGTAGGAAGAAGGTGGAGGAGGGTTGGAAGAGGTTAGGAGGAGGTTAGAAAGAAGGTAGGAGGAGGTTTGGAGGGGGTTGGAGGAGGTTAGGAGAAGGGTTTCGATGAGGGTTGGAGGAGGGTAGAGGTAGGGTTAAAGGAGGGTAGTAGGAGGTAGTGTAGGAGGGTTGGATATGGGTAGGAAGAGGAGGATAGGAGGAGGGTTGGAGAGGAGGGTAGGGGAAGGTTGGAGGAGGGTAGGAGGAGGGTAAGAGGAGGTCAGGAGGAGGGTAAGAGGAGGGTTAGTGGAAGGTTGGAAGAGGGTAGGATGTTTGGAGGAGGGTAAGAGAAGGGTGGGAGGAGGGTTGGAAGAGGATAGGAGCAGGGTAGTAGGAAGGTAGGGGGAGGGTTCGAAGAAGTTAGGAGGAGGGTAGGAAGAAGGTAGAGGAGGTTTGGAGAAGAGTTGGAAGAGGGTAGAGGTAGGGTTAAAGGAGGGTTGGAGGAGGCTAGTAGGAGAGTTGGAAGAGGGTAGAAGAGGGATAGGAGGATTGCAAAAGGGTAGGATGATGGTTGGAGGAGGGTTGGAGGAAGGTAGGAGGGTAGGAGGAGGGTAGGTGTAGTGTAGGAGGGTTGGAGAATGGTAAGAAGAGGGTTGAAGGAGGATAGGTGGAGGGTAGGAGAAGGGTAAGTGGAAGGTTGGAAGAGGGTAGGATGTTTGGAGGAGGGTAAGAGAAGGGTGGGAGGAGGGGTGGAAGAGGTTAGTAGGCGGGTAAGAAGAAGGTTGATGGAGGGTTGGAAGAAGGTAGAAGGAGGGATGGAGGAGTGTAGGAGAGGTGTTGAAGGAGGGTAGGAGGAATGTGGGAAGAGGGTATGATTTTTGGAGGAGGTTAAGGGTAGGAAGAATGTAGGAGGAGGGTTGGAAGAGGTTAGGAAGAAGGCAGGAGGATGGTTGGAAGATGTTAGGAGGAGGGTAGGAAGAAGGTAGGAAGAGGTTTGGAGGGGGTTCGGAGGAGGGTACGAGAAGGATTTCCATGAGGGTAGGTAGAGGATTGGAGGAAGGTAGAGGTAGGGTTAAAGGAGGGTAGAAGGAGGCTAGTAGGAGAGTTGGAAAAGGGTAGGAGAAGGATAGGAGGGTTGGAGAGGGTAGGAAAATGGTTAGAGGAGGGTTGGAGGAGGGTTGGTGGAAGGTAGAGGAGTGTTGGAGGAGGGTAGGAGGAGGGTTAGAGGAAGGTAGGTGTTGTGTAGGAGGGTTGGAGAAGGGTAGGAGGAGGGTTGGACAGTAGGGTTGGAGGAGTAGGAGGAGGGTTAGTGGAAGTTTGGAAGAGGGTAGGATATTTGGATGAGAGTAAAAGAATGGTGGGAGGAAGGTTGGAAGAGGTTAGGAGGAGGGTAGGGGGGAGAAAGGAGGGTTGGAGAAGTAGGGTTAAAGGTGGGTAGGAGGAAGTTTGGAGGGGGATAATAGGAGAGTTGGAAGAGGATAGGAGAGGGATAGGAGGGTTGGAGAAGGGTAGGATGAGGGTTAAAGGAGGGTATGTGGGGGGTTTGAGGAGGGTAGGGGAGAGTAGGGGAGAGTTGGGAGGGGATAGGAAGTTTGGAGAAGAATTGGAGGGTTGGAGGAGGGTAGGATAAGGGTGAGAGGAGGGTTGGATGAAGGTAGAAGAAGGGTTGGAGGAGGATAGGAAGAGGGTAGGTGTAGTGTAGGAGGATTTGAGAAGGGTAGGAAGAGAGTAAGAGGAGGATAGAAGGAGGGTTGGAGGAGGGTAAGAGGAGGGTAGGAGAGGGTTAGTGGAAGGTTGGATGAGGGTAGGAAGAGGGTTGGAGAAGGGTAGAAGTAGGGTTAAAGGAGGGTATGTGGGGGGTTTGAGGAGGGTAGGGGGGAGTTGGGAGGGGATAGAATGTTTGGAGAAGAATTGGAGGGTTGGAGGAGGGTAGGATAAGGGTGAGAGGAGGGTTGGAGGAAGGTAGAAGAAGGGTTGGAGGAGGATAGGAAGAGGGTAGGTGTAGTGTAGGAGGATTTGAGAAGGGTAGGACAAGAGTAAGAGGAGGATAGAAGGAGGGTTGGAGGAGGGTAAGAGGAGGGTAGAAGAGGGTTAGTGGAAGGTTGGATGAGGGTAGGAAGAGGGTTGGAGAAGGGTAGAAGTAGGGTTAAAGGAGGGTATGTGGGGGGTTTGAGGAGGGTAGGGGGAGTTGGGAGGGGATAGAATGTTTGGAGAAGAATTGGAGGGTTGGAGGAGGGTAGGATAAGGGGGAGAGGAGGGTTGGAGGAAGGTAGGAGCAGGGTTGGAGGAGGTTAGGAAGAGGGTTAGAGGAGGGTAGAATGATGGTAGCTGGAGTGTAGGAGGGTATGAGAAGGGTAGGTAGAGGGTAGGAAGGTTGGAGGAGGGTAGGAAGAGGGTAAGAGGAGGATTGGACAAGGGTTGGAGAGGAAAACAGGAGAAGGGTTGGGGGAGGGTAGGAAGAGGGTAAGAGGAGGTCAGGAAAAGGGTTGGATGAGGGTAGGATGAGGGTAGGAGGAGGGTAGGAGGATTGTAACATACTGTATGCAGCATGAGGATACTGCATTATGCCACTCTCATGATTCCATTATTTCAGTTCTTCATATTGCTATCCTAATCCAGTTCTCTGTCCTTTCTCTGTTGCGTGCCGTTAAATACATTTAGCACACAATAGTGTCTACTTTGTCAGTGTCTAATGACACACATTAAATTCATTGTGAAGTATCATGAAGTGATACAGGCTTAATCCTGTGCACTGCTTGTTGGGCTAATATTGTTGGTTAAAGCCTGGATAATTTATGCAGGGGAGTCGGTGAAGAGGCAATTAAAATGGAAATGTTCATTTCAGAGTCATTTCATTTCTCCCCTCCACAGGTATTTATAAACTGTGAGGGTTGTATGGTGGAGACACAGGGAGGTGTGCTGTTTATCAGTGATGGTGGATAATCAAACGAGAGAGCTAGCTGCTCCTTTGAGAAATGCTTTACGGCTGCTAGCTAACCGGCAACAACCACTACTACTAACATGTAAGGAGGGAGGTGTGTGTGTGTGTGTGTGAGAGGGAGAGAGAGAGAGAGAATTGCTGCGAGAGACATTAGTGATTCTCAACTGATGGATTTACCAATATTTCTCACTTGGAAGGGGAGGCAGCGTGAGCCTGTATGTTTTCCTCCAGAGGACCTAATTTGGCCAACGATTCAGCATTACTCTAAGCCCGGGGTGGTGTGGACAGACAGACAGGCCAGAGGTGGTGTGGACAGACAGACAGGCAAGATGTGGTGGGGACAAACAGATAGGCCAGAGGCGGTGTGGACAGACAGACATGTTTATGGCTCCTCCTCATATGAATGCCTCCTCAGTGCCTGATCATACTGCCTCCTCCCATGCTGGGGGTTTGAGGTATAAGACAACATGTTGATGTGTGGTCATGTCACCTCAGGCCTGTATAAATCCTACTTACTCCCTACTGCCACATAGTGACACCTCTTCCAAGTCCAGAACAACCATTTGTTTTAATGAACCTCATACCCCATCAACAGGTGATCAATGACATCACACTACAATCTGGTGTGTGACGCTGGAAACGTTTTATCTTACATTCATCTCGTGCCAATTGGTACTTAATGGCATTTGCCTTAAGGAATCCCCAAAACCCAAATAGTGTATTTGGTCATTACTATTTACCATGTAAGCTCTAAGAAACTATACTATACAGTACGTGAGAGGACTGAAACTAGCATTTAGGCACATACACTTACAGTGCATTCAGAAAGTATTCACACCCCTTGACTTTATCCACATTTTATTATGTTACAGCCTGAATTTCTAATCAATTAAATTGAGATTTTGTGTCACTGGCCTACACACAATACTCCATCATGTCAAAGTGGAATTGTGTTTATCAAAATTCTTACAAATTAATCAAATTAAAAGCTAAAATGTGTTGAGTCATTAAGTATTCAAATCCTTTGTTATGGCATTGTGTGCTTAACAAGTCACATAAAAGGTTGCATGGACTCACTCTAAGTGCAATAATATTGTTTAACATTATTTTGGAATGACTACCTCACTCAGTTGTCGGGGAGGAAGGAAACCACTCAGGGATTTCACCATGAGGCAGTTACAGAGTTTAATGACTGTGATAGGAGATTACTGAAGATGGATCAGCAACATTGTAGTTACGCCACAATACTAACCTAAATGACAGAGAGCGAAAAGAAGGACGCCTGTACAGAATAAAAATATTCCAAAACATGCATCCTGTTTGCAATTAGGCACTAAAGTAAAACTGCAAAAAATGTGTCAAAGAAATTAACTCTATATCCTGAATACAAAGCGTTATGTTCGGGCAAATCCAACACAACACACCACTCTTCATATTTTCAAGCATGGTGGTGGCTGCATCATGTTATGGGTATGTTTGTCATTGGCAAGGACTAGGGAGTTTTTGGGGATAAAAATAAACGGAATAGATCTAAGCACATATAAAATCTTAGAGAAAAACCTGGTTCCGTCTGCTTTCCAACAGACACTGGTAGACAAATCCACCTTTCAGCAGGACAATAACCTAAAACACAAGGCCAAATATACGCTGGAGTTGCTTACCAAGACGACATTGAATGTTCCTGAGTGGCCTAGTTGTTTCGACTTAAATCGGCTTGAAAATCTATGGCAAGACTTGAAAATGGCTATCGAGCAATGATCAACAACCAACTTGACAGAGCTTGAAGAATTTTCTAAATAATAATTATTGTACAATCCATTTGTGGTAAGCTCTTAGTGACTTACCCAGAAAGAGTCACAGCTGTAATCACTGCCAAAGGTGATGTAACATGTATTGACTCGGGGGTGTGAATACTCATGTAAATGAGATATTTCTGTATTTAATTTTCAATACATTTGCAGACATCAGGCTGTAACACAACAAAATGTAGAATAAGTCAAGGGGAATTAATACTTTCTGATGTCACTGTACAGATATAATTGTCCTAAAAATATGTTGCTTACTTACCCCTCAAAAAGGCATAACCTAGATACAACACTCTTCAAAACATTACGCTATACATATCCAGTATGTATATGATATGCAGAGGGTCTTGGATGAGGGTATGATGGATGAGAGAAGGACTCGGCGGTAGAGACGGCTGTCTTATTGGCCATCGTATTACTGCCGTCTGTTTAATTGAACTGATTAGCACTTCTGAGCAGCAACAGGAATGGTCCTGCTCATCAGCATGCCTGTGGAGAAGACAGTGCCTCAGCTTTAATGTTAAATGAGAGGATAAAGAGAGGTCAGCCATGGTGCATCCCAAGGGGATTACAGAGACAAAGAGTGAGGGATAATGGGAAAGAAAGAGAGAGAGAAAGAGGGCAAGAAAGAGAGGAGTGGGAACGAATAAGAGAGTGAAAGAGGGAGAGTGTGTAAAATACAGGTTTCATGCAGGATAGGCCACTGTAATCAGTTCACAAGAGACCCTCCTTGGAGCCTCTGAGGTTTCTAATGCTGATCTAGACTCCCTCGGTGCTATCCTGCAACGAATGTACTGTAGAAGTAACCTCCCATTACGACTGTGCTAGCTGGGGATACTAATGCCCTAAACATCCTACTTAATGACAGTAGAAGGGCTTCTACAGTAGCTGTATGCACATATATGTCTGTCCTGTAAAATGTTGAACCTGACAGTCCTCCCACATATTTGATCATATCTCGTTTTTCTTTGTCATGTGAAGGTATGTTGAAATTATTTCCCACATCCGAAGGTTTAAGTGATATACAATAGAGATCAAATCAAATGCACATATTTTTTTATGAGTACAGTTATATATACAGTGGGGCAAAAAAGTATTTAGTTAGCCACCAATTGTGCAAGTTCTCCCACTTAAAAATATGAGAGAGGCCTGTAATTTTCATCATAGGTACACTTCAACTATGACAGACAAAATGAGGGAAAAATATCCAGAAAATCACACTGTAGGATTTTTAATGAATTTATTTGCAAATTATGGTGGAAAGTAAGTATTTGGTCAATAACAAAAGTTTATCTCAATACTTTGTTATATACCCTTTGTTGGCAATGACAGAGGTCAAACGTTTTCTGTAAGTCTTCAAAAGGTTTTCACACACTGTTGCTGGTATTTTGGCCCATTCCTCCATGCAGATCTCCTCTAGAGCAGTGATGTTTTGGGGCTGTTGCTGGGCAACACGGACTTTCAACTCCCTCCAAATATTTTCTATGGGGTTGAGATCTGGAGACTGGCTAGGCCACTCCAGGACCTTGAAATGCTTCTTACAAAGCCACTCCTTCGTTGCCCGGGTGGTGTGTTTGGGATCATTGTCATGCTGAAAGACCCAGCCACATTTCATCTTCAATGCCCTTGCTGATGGGAGGAGGTTTTCAATCAAAATCTCACGATACATGGCCCCATTCATTCTTTCCTTTACACGGATCAGTCGTCCTGGTCTCTTTGCAGAAAAACATCCCCAAAACATGATGTTTCTACCCCCATGCTTCACAGTAGGTATGGTGTTCTTTGGATGCAACTCAGCATTCTTTGTCCTCCAAACACAACGAGTTGAGTTTTTACCAAAATGTTCTATTTTGGTTTCATCTGACCATATGACATTCTCCCAATCTTTTTCTGGATCATCCAAATGCTCTCTAGCAAACTTCAGACGGGCCTGGACATGTACTGGCTTAAGCAGGGGAACACGTCTGGCACTGCAGGATTTGAGTCCCTGGCGGCGTAGTGTGTTGCTGATGGTAGGCTTTGTTACTTTGGTCCCAGCTCTCTGCAGGTCATTCACTAGGTCCCCCCATGTGGTTCTGGGATATTTGCTCACCGTTCTTGTGATCATTTTGACCCCACGGGGTGAGATCTTACGTGGAGCCCCAGATTGAGGGAGATTATCATTGGTCTTGTATGTCTTCCATTTCCTAATAATTGCTCCCACAGTTGATTTCTTCAAACCAAGCTGCTTACCTATTGCAGATTCAGTCTTCCCAGCCTGATGCAGGTCTACAATTTTGTTTCTGGTGTCGTTTGACAGCTCTTTGGTCTTGGCCATAGTGGAGTTTGGAGTGTGACTGTTTGAGGTTATGGACAGGTGTCTTTTATACTGATAACAAGTTCAAACAGGTGCCATTAATACAGGTAACGAGTGGAGGACAGAGGAGCCTCTTAAAGAAGAAGTTACAGGTCTGTGTGAGTCAGATATCTTGCTTGTTTGTAGGTGACCAAATACTTATTTTCCACCATCATTTGCAAATAAATTCCCAAAAATTCCTACAATGTGATTTTCTGGATTTTTTTCTCATTTTGTCTGTCACAGTTGAAGTGTACCTATGTGTACCTCATCATGAAGTGCTTTGAGAGACTAGTCAAGGACCATATCACCTCCACCGTACCTGACACCCTAGACCCCCTCCAATTTGCTTACCGCCCAAATAGGTCCACAGACGATGCAATCTCAACCACACTGCACACTGCCCTAACCCATCTGGACAAGAGGAATACCTATGTGAGAATGCTGTTCATCGACTACAGCTCGGCATTCAACACCATAGTACCCTCCAAGCTCGTCATCAAGCTCGAGACCCTGGGTCTCGACCCTGCCCTGTGCAACTGGGTACTGGACTTCCTGACGGGCCGCCCCCAGGTGGTGAGGGTAGGCAACAACATTTCCACCCCGCTGATCCTCAACACTGGGGCCCCACAAGGGTGCGTTCTGAGCCCTCTCCTGTACTCCCTGTTCACCCACGACTGCGTGGCCACGCACACCTCCAACTCAATCATCAAGTTTGCGTACAACACAACAGTGGTAGGCTTGATTACCAACAACGACGAGACGGCCTACAGGGAGGAGGTGAGGGCCCTCGGAGTGTGGTGTCAGGAAAATAACCTCACACTCAATGTCAACAAAACTAAGGAGATGATTGTGGATTTCAGGAAACAGCAGAGGGAACACCACCCTATCCACATCGATGGAACAGTAGTGGAGAGGGTAGTAAGTTTTAAATTCCTCGGCATACACATCACAGACAAACTGAATTGGTCCACCCACACAGACAGCATCGTGAAGAAGGCGCAGCAGCGCCTCTTCAACCTCAGGAGGCTGAAGAAATTCGGCTTGTCACCAAAATCACTCACAAACTTCTACAGATGCACAATCGAGAGCATCCTGTCGGGCTGTATCACCGCCTGGTACGGCAACTGCTCCGCCCACAACCGTAAGGCTCTCCAGAGGGTAGTGAGGTCTGCACAATGCATCACCGGGGGCAAACTACCTGCCCTCCAGGACACCTACACCACCCGATGTCACAGGAAGGCCATAAAGATCATCAAGGACAACAACCCGATCCACTGCCTGTTCACCCCGCTATCATCCAGAAGGCGAGGTCAGTACAGGTGCATGAAAGCTGGGACCGAGAGACTGAAAAACAGCTTCTATCTCAAGGCCATCAGACTGTTAAACAGCCACCACTAACATTGAGTGGCTGCTGCCAACACACTGACCCAACTCCAGCCACTTTAATAATGATGGGAATTGATGGGAAATGATGTAAAATATATCACTAGCCACTTTAAACAATGCTACCTAATATAATGTTTACATACCCTACATTATTCATCTCATATGTATATACTGTACTCTATATCATCTACTGCATCTTTATGTAATACATGTATCACTAGCCACTTTAACTATGCCACTTTGTTTACATACTCATCTCATATGTATATACTGCACTCAATACCATCTACTGTATCTTGCCTATGCCGCTCTGTACCATCGCTCATTCATATATCTTTATGTACATATTCTTTATCCCCTTACACTTGTGTCTATAAGGTAGTAGATTTGGAATTGTTAGCTAGATTACTTGTTGGTTATTACTGCATTGTCGGAACTAGAAGCACAAGCATTTCGCTACACTCGCATTAACATCTGCTAACCATGTGTGTGTGACAAATAAAATTTGATTTGATTTGATGAAAATTACAGGCCTCTCTCATCTTTTTAAGTGGGAGAACTTGCACAATTGGTGGCTGACTAAATACTTTTTTGCCCCACTGTATATATATAGTGTATATAATGCTATTCATTATACTGTAGATTCAATGACAGTCATGCAACCAACTTACCCATGACCCAGCCTCTCTTAAGCTTTGTGTTTTTATCATCATTATGGTAAAATAACTGTATAGGTTCACCCTCCCAGCCTGGATTGGAAGTTATATACAGTATATATATGTGTGTATACCCTGAAGTTCCATATACCCTACCAAGCAGGTGGGAGGAACAAAACACAGTCAGCAGGATCTGAAGGAGAGGAACAAACGTTACGATCAGATAAACCTGACATATTTTTTTGTGACGCCAGGAGGCATAGAAAGCTGTATTTACATATTTCTGAAAATGTCCACAGGCAGATTGTTTTAAGGCCACATCTAGCTGTTTTGCATAAGCTGCCTTATGGTGCTCACAGTCTGAGACATAACTTAAAAAATGCATCTTCATTATCGCAGGAAGCTATGAGCTCCGTTCAATCCAACCGCCCCACATTGTTTTGTTCTTAAAATTAACTAGTTGAAATGGTGTAATGCTGTGTCTTCTATGAGTAATTAATGCTGGTACTGGTACTTTCTGTTCTCTGTGCTTAAGGAAGGACACTTTTGCTTAACTTTGTAATTTCCAGGCATCATTGTTTACTTGGAATGCATCTCCATGGACCATTACGGGCGGACCAACTGATCCCCAAAATTGAATTCTGAAGCTTTCTCAGTCAATGTGTTTACTCCAAAGGCACCAGGAACACAGAATACTGAGTGTGTACTTTGGGCTAACAAACAACAAATACCTCATTTAATTGTGAGTATGGAGAAGAGCACAACTGCACAGTATGACAGTATAACAGAAGTTATCTCAATGAACCCCTACACAGATTCCCTCTCTATACAGTACACTACCAAACTAAACAACACCCACTATATGTTATTAAGGATGGGCTACGTTGTGTATTAGCTACATCACAGCAGTTTTAGCAGTACGCTTCACCTTAATACATCGTTAAACAATGGCCAACAATGGTAAAAAGGTCTTAAAGTCCATCAATGGTTATAACATAATATATACTTTTGTATAGTGAGCAGAGGGAATGGCGATACTGTTAACCACTGCATTTCAGTTCTGTGACTTCCATCCTCATATATTTGCCTTTGGGGTTGTGATTGACAAGTGGCAGCCTGTCAGGCAGGCAGGCAGGCTGAATGTGAGGAACCATCTGTCTTGATCGCACCAGTCTCCCCCCAAGAATGGGCCTGGATAAATGTACAACTTAAATTCATAGACAGAGCTATGGATGCAAGGACTGACATTTCATGATATCAAAACTATAGTTTTAACCATGTTTTTTGAGGCTATGTGGTGTTGTTTACATTTACATTGTTTAAAACATTTGGGTCAATCAAGCTTATATGTTGGGTTCTGATGGGGTGCGACAGTTGAACTAGGTCCTGGAGGCATTTATAAATTATGCTCTTCAAGAATATAAAAATGTATATAGCAACTAAGGATTCTAGTGGTAAAGACATCACAGGGCCAAATCAATAGTCGATCCTTGCTGTGACTGGGTGATGTTTGCGCAGTCAATCTCTCAAAGGACAGTTGCATAACAACACTTTAACAGTAGAAAGAGATTCTAGAACTGCGAGCCGTTCCTAACATATTCTATTCCTCTGAGTACCAATTCCTTGTCCTTAGGGATGAGGGGAGCCAAGCAATGAGAGAGAGGACGTATGAGGATGGTGATGCACTCAGTGAGAGGTTTAAATTATCCCAGAGGTAGAAACAAACACTGGCCCCTAACCCCTAGATGCTTGTGGAGATCTGAGATGATTGGACAGGTGTAAGCAATACGGCACAACAATGGCCCATCAGAGAGTAAAGCTAATATTGGTGACTTGCCGCCACTTGCAGTGCTGAAGAATTGAACTAAATCTTATGGGTCATTCATTTACTGGATAACACTCGCCAGTCCAGCTTCCCTGCCCCATCCACCGCTGCCCCCTGGACACTGATCTCTTGGCTACATAGCTGATGCACTTTGGACTGTCCATTAATCACGGTACTCCATTCTGCCTGTTTATGTTTTATCTGTCGGCCCCCGTTGCCTAGTCAACGCCATTTTACCTGCTGTTGTTATGCTAGCTGATTAGCTGTTGTCTCACCTACTGTTTTAGCTAGCTTTCCCAACTCAACACCTGTGATTACTGTATGCCTCGCTGTATGTCTCTCTCAAATGTCAATATGCCTTGTATACTGTTGCTCAGGTTAGTTATCATTGTTTTAGTTCACAATGGAGCCCCTAGTTCTACTCTTCATACCCCTGATACCTCCTTTGTCCCACCTCCCACACATGCGGTGACCTCACCCATTACAACCAGCATGTCCAGAGATACAACCTCTCTCATCATCACCCAGTGCCTGGGCTTACCTCCGCTGTACCCGCACCCCACCATACCCCTGTCTGCGCATTATGCCCTGAATATATTCTACCATGCCCAGAAACCTGCTCCTCTTATTCTCTGTCCCCAACGCTCTAGGCGACCAGTTTTGATAGCCTTTAGCCGCACCCTCATACTACTCCTTCTCTGTTCCGTGGGTGATGTGGAGGTAAACCCAGGCCCTGCATGTCCCCAGGCTCCCTCATTTGTTGACTTCTGTGATCGTAAAAGCCTTGGTTTCATGCATGTCAACATCAGAAGCCTCCTCCCTAAGTTTGTTTTACTCACTGCTCTAGCACACTCTGCTAACCCTGATGTCCTTGCTGTGTCTGAATCCTGGCTCAGGAAGGCCACCAAAAATTCAGAGATTTCCATACCCAACTATAACATCTTCCGTCAAGATAGATCTGCCAAAGGGGGAGGAGTTGCAGTCTACTGCAGAGATAGCAATGTAATGTAATACTTTGTAATACTTTTTTAGTAATGTCATACTTTCCAGGTCCATACCCAAACAGTTCGAACTACTAATTTTGAAAATTACTCTCTCCAGAAATAAGTCTCTCACTGTTGCCGCCTGCTACCGACCCCCTTCAGCTCCCAGCTGTGCCCTGGACACCATTTGTGAATTGATCGCCCCCCATCTAGCCTCAGAGTTTGTTCTGTTAGGTGACCTAAACTGGGATATGCTTAACACCCCGCCAGTCCTACAATCTAAGCTAGATGCCCTCAATCTCACACAAATCATCAAGGAACCCACCAGGTACAACCCTAACTCTGTAAACAAGGGCACCCTCATAGACGTCATCCTGACCAACTGGCCCTCCAAATACACCTCTGCTGTCTTCAACCAGGATCTCAGCGATCACTGCCTCATTGCCTGTATCCGCTACGGAGCTGCAGTCAAACGACCACCCCTCATCACGGTCAAACGCTCCCTAAAACACTTCTGTGAGCAGGCCTTTCTAATCGACCTGGCCCGTGTATCCTGGAAGGACATCGACCTCATCCCGTCAGTTGAGGATGCCTGGTCATTCTTTAAAAGTAACTTCCTCACCATTTTAGATAAGCATGCTCTGTTCAAAAATGCAGAACTAAGAACAGATACAGTCCTTGGTTCACCCCAGACCTGACTGCCCTCGACCAGCACAAAAACATCCTGTGGCGGACTGCAATAGCATCGAATAGTCCCCGTGATATGCAACTGTTCAGGGAAGTCCGGAACCAATACACGCAGTCAGTCAGGAAAGCTAAGGCCAGCTTCTTCAGGCAGAAGTTTGCATCCTGTAGCTCCAACTCCAAAAAGTTCTGGGACACTGTGAAGTCCATGGAGAACAAGAGCACCTCCTCCCAGCTGCCCACTGCACTGAGGCTAGGTAACACGGTCACCACCGATAAATCCATGATTATCGAAAACTTCAATAAGCATTTCTCAACGGCTGGCCATGCCTTCCGCCTGGCTACTCCAACCTCGGCCAACAGCTCCTCCCCCCCGGCAGCTCCTCGCCCAAGCCTCTCCAAGTTCTCCTTTACCCAAATCCAGATAGCAGATGTTCTGAAAGAGCTGCAAAACCTGGACCCGTACAAATCAGCTGGGCTTGACAATCTGGACCCCCTATTTCTGAAACTATCCGCCGCCATTGTCGCAACCCCTATTACCAGCCTGTTCAACCTCTCTTTCATATCGTCTGAGATCCCCAAGGATTGGAAAGCTGCCGCAGTCATCCCCCTCTTCAAAGGGGGAGACACCCTGGACCCAAACTGTTACAGACCTATATCCATCCTGCCCTGCCTATCTAAGGTCTTCGAAAGCCAAGTCAACAAACAGGTCACTGACCATCTCGAATCCCACCGTACCTTCTCCGCTGTGCAATCTGGCTTCCGAGCCGGTCACGGGTGCACCTCAGCCACACTCAAGGTACTAAACGATATCATAACCGCCATCGATAAAAGACAGTACTGTGCAGCCGTCTTCATCGACCTTGCCAAGGCTTTCGACTCTGTCAATCACCATATTCTCATCGGCAGACTCAGTAGCCTCGGTTTTTCGGATGACTGCCTTGCCTGGTTCACCAATTACTTTGCAGACAGAGTTCAGTGTGTCAAATCGGAGGGCATGCTGTCCGGTCCTCTGGCAGTCTCTATGGGGGTACCACAGGGTTCAATTCTCGGGCCGACTCTTTTCTCTGTGTATATCAATGATGTTGCTCTTGCTGCGGGCGATTCCCTGATCCACCTCTATGCAGACGACACCATTCTATATACTTTCGGCCCGTCATTGGACACTGTGCTATCTAACCTCCAAACAAGCTTCAATGCCATACAACACTCCTTCCGTGGCCTCCAACTCCTCTTAAACGCTAGTAAAACCAAATGCATGCTTTTCAACCGATCGCTGCCTGCAACCGCATGCCCGACTAGCATCACCACCCTGGATGGTTCCGACCTTGAATATGTGGACATCTATAAGTACCTAGGTGTCTGGCTAGACTGCAAACTCTCCTTCCAGACTCATATCAAACACCTCCAATCAAAAATCAAATCAAGAGTCGGCTTTCTATTCCGCAACAAAGCCTCCTTCACTCACGCCGCCAAGCTTACCCTAGTAAAACTGACTATCCTACCAATCCTCGACTTCGGCGATGTCATCTACAAAATGGCTTCCAACACTCTACTCAGCAAACTGGATGCAGTATATCACAGTGCCATCCGTTTTGTCACTAAAGCACCTTATACCACCCACCACTGCGACTTGTATGCTCTAGTCGGCTGGCCCTCGCTACATATTCGTCGCCAGACCCACTGGCTCCAGGTCATCTACAAGTCCATGCTAGGTAAAGCTCCGCCTTATCTCAGTTCACTGGTCACGATGGCAACACCCATCCGTAGCACGCGCTCCAGCAGGTGTATCTCACTGATCATCCCTAAAGCCAACACCTCATTTGGCCGCCTTTCGTTCCAGTACTCTGCTGCCTGTGACTGGAACGAATTGCAAAAATCGCTGAAGTTGGAGACTTTTATCTCCCTCACCAACTTCAAACATCAGCTATCTGAGCAGCTAACCGATCGCTGCAGCTGTACATAGTCTATTGGTAAATAGCCCACCCATTTTCACCTACCTCATCCCCATACTGTTTTTATTTATTTACTTTTCTGCTCTTTTGCACACCAATATCTCTACCTGTACATGACCATCTGATCATATATCACTCCAGTGTTAATCTGCAAAATTGTAACTATTCGTCTACCTCCTCATGCCTTTTGCACACATTGTACATTGTATATAGACTCCCCCTTTGTTTTCTACTGTGTTATTGACTTGTTAATTTGTTTATTCCATGTGTAACTCTGTGTTGTCTGCTCACACTGCTATGCTTTATCTTGGCCAGGTCGCAGTTGTAAATGAGAACTTGTTCTCAACTAGCCTACCTGGTTAAATAAAGGTGAAATAAATAAAAAAAATAAAAATTGTGGCCACTAGATTGCAGTCATATAATGTAAAACCATTTACAAAGGCAAACCAATTTGAATAAGACGACAATGAACTTCTCATTGACTGATCCCTCCCAACCTACAATACAGAAATCCCTACACAGTTGACTACTTTAAAATGGCGGAAGCCCTCAACGGCACCATCTCTACAGAAGGGATGGATAATGCAGTGACAGAATCCAGATAAAATACAGTGAGGTAAAATACACTGCTCAAAAAAATAAAGGGAACACTAAAATAACACATCCTAGATCTGAATGAATGAAATATTCTTATTAAATACTTTTTTCTTTACATAGTTGAATGTGCTGACAACAAAATCACACAAAAATTATCAATGGAAATCAAATTTATCAACCCATGGAGGTCTGGATTTGGAGTCACACTCAAAATTAAAGTGAAAAACCACACTACAGGGATGATCCAACTTTGATGTAATGTCCTTAAAACAAGTCAAAATGAGGCTCAGTAGTGTGTGTGGCCTCCACATGCCTGTATGACCTCCCTACAATGCCTGGGCATGCTCCTGATGAGGTGGAGGATGGTCTCCTGAGGGATCTCCTCCCAGACCTGGACTAAAGCATCCGCCAACTCCTGGACAGTCTGTGGTGCAACGTGGCGTTGGTGGATGGAGCGAGACATGATGTCCCAGATGTGCTCAATTGGATTCAGGTCTGTGGAACGGGCGGGCCAGTCCATAGCATCAATGCCTTCCTCTTGCAGGAACTGCTGACACACTCCAGCCACATGAGGTCTAGCATTGTCTTGCATTAGGAGGTTCCCAGGGCCAACCACACCAGCATATGGTCTCACAAGGGGTCTGAGGATCTCATCTCGGTACCTAATGGCAGTCAGGCTACCTCTGGCGAGCACATGGAGGGCTGTGCGGCCCCCCAAAGAAATGCCACCCCACAACATGACTGACCCACCGCCAAACCGGTCATGCTGGAGGATGTTGCAGGCAGCAGAACGTTCTCCACGGCGTCTCCAGACTGTCACGTCTGTCACATGTGCTCAGTGTGAACCTGCTTTCATCTGTGAAGAGCACAGTGCGCCAGTGGCGAATTTGCCAATCTTGGTATTTTCTGGCAAATGCCAAACGTCCTGCATGGTGTTGGGCTGTAAGCACAACCCCCACCTGTGGACGTTGGGCCCTCATACCACCCTCATGGAGTCTGTTTCTGACTGTTTGAGCAGACACATGCACATTTGTGGCCTGCTGGATGTCATTTTGCAGGGCTCTGGCAGTACTCCTCCTTCTCCTACTTGCACAAAGGCTGCTGGGTTGTTGCCCTCCTACGGCCTCCTCCACGTCTCCTGATGTACTGGCCTGTCTCCTGGTAGCGCCTCCATGCTCTGGACACTACGCTGACAGACACAGCAAACCTTCTTGCCACATCTCGCATTGATGTGCCATCCTCGTTGAGCTGCATTACCTGAGCCAGTTGTGTGAGTTGTAGACTCCGTCTCATGCTACCACTAGAGTGAAAGCACCGCCAGCATTCAAAAGTGACCAAAACATCAGCCAGGAAGCATAGGAACTGAGAAGTGGTCTGTGGTCCCCACCTGCAGAACCACTCCATTATTGGGGGTGTCTTGCTAAATGCCTATAATTTCCACCTGTTGTCTATTCCATTTGCACAACAGCATGTGACATTTATTGTCAATCAGTGTTGTTTCCTAAGTGGACTGTTTGATTTCACAGAAGTGTGACTGATTTGGAGTTACATTGTGTTGTTTAAGTGTTCCCTTTATTTTTTTGAGCAGTGTACATTGGGGTAATCCTCTCCCTTAATTGGTTAATTAATGCTGTAAATCTCGTTATGGTCCAAAGATCACAGGGGTCTACTTTACTCCACATGAGATGGAATACTCTTTATACCCAACAGCAAATAATGTTTAGAATATTCCAAAACTCATAATTGTTTTGTACTTACAAATCTGTGATGGTTACAGAGGATTACAGGTCATCATAAAGTAGTGAAACCATACTAACAATACATAATACACTATAAGTGTTCCTCACAATGACAATGACCATTTTATTAAGTCGTTTCATTCATTGCAATCATCATTGTGTGAACACAGCCCTACATTAATTAGTGGTCTTTGGATTCCTGTGATCTGTTGACTTGTGCTGATCTAATGAGAAAATAGCTCAGACTCTGGGAATGTAATTGCTGTCTCTTCTGATTAGATGATTACACCTTGATCAATGTGCGTGTCATGATTTGTAGAAAAGGCAAATCATGCGACTCCATTTTGTTTGCACAATAATGAATGCAGAGGCAGTTATGTTGTCACAGTTAGCTTAACACTGTGGAATACCTTTGACCTCTAAATGTAGCTCTGTAGTTACAGCAGCCTAATAACAGCTCAGCATATACATGTATTGCAGTGATTGAGTGGCAGTTGATCATTTCAGTGACTTTAATACTGTACGTATACACTGTTTCCCTAAATCCTAGCTATCTCAGCTTTGTAATACTACTCAATTTCACCAAACAAAACAAAGTAGAGAAAAAACTTAAATTGCCTTTGGTTCTCCTTGCATTCTCTGGCCTCCCATCTATCATGGTGAGATATTGTAAATGGTTTGAGGTGCCTGGTTAAAGGAAGGATGGCGGGGGGCTGTCAGGCAGTATTATTGCTTGTGAATGAAAATGTGTGGGAGAATGGTAAATATCACAGGGAAAATGTTGTCTTGCAGCCACAGGAACACCAGCTGTCTGAGGCACAAAAATAGAGTAAAATAATGAGTGGAATAAATTAAATGAGTATAGAGGAAGGCACTGTCAGGGACACTCTGAGATATTTTCAATTTTTATCCAGAAACTATGGTGTTACCTATGTATGTATGACAAACTTTTGTCATTATCTGGATTGGTCTGAGGATGGGTGTGAGGTTTAAATGGGTATACCAGTCAAATGCAAGCAGATGTGCATACCAACATATCACCTTGATGGTTACCTAAAGCCCCAATGAAGCCGTTTTTAACTCAATATAAAATCATTTTTGGGGAACAATTAAGATTCTTGCTGCACTAGTTTTACATTTAAATTGTAAAAAATAAACAAATATATTTTTTGCAGTTTTTTTTTCTCAAGACAGAATTTAGCTTGGGCTATTTAGAAGTGGTCTGAGTGGGAACGAGGGCATGATTTGCTGAAAGGTTTGTAACTCTCTTTAGCCCCGTTTATACTTGGTTCTAACATTCGTCTGTTGTCCTGATTTTGTTCACATTCACATTGTGTAGACAATAACAATATGCATTGGGAACTGATTGTGATTAGATCTTCCTGACCACTTCTGGAATAGACGAATACGACGAATCTTGTACCTATATCCTTGAAGTGTAAACAAATCCCGACAACGAAACCGTATAAATTTGGCCAATGTCACAGTTGTCCCGCCCTTTCCAAAAAAATCACACCGGCCAGTTGGGGTAGTGAGTGATTATGGACAACGATTACTTTCCTCCAGAATTTAGATCACTATCTTCATTAGAAACAAAGTGCATATTGGTACTGTGGCCGGATACCATAGTCCAATACAGTGTTCAGCTCTCAATAAAATTGACATATAGAAATAAAGATATTTATGAAGTGATTACTGTCCTGAATGAGAGAAAAAGGGTTCTCCCATTCCCATGTCAAATGCCAGGGCAAAATCTAAATTGAAAATGTGCATTGTAGGCTACAGAAAGGCAAAGGACTGTAATAGCATCATATAAACTGAACTACACATGCATTGGGGATGCATGGGATGGACTATGATGGAGTCACAGCAGAAGAGGACAGTGCATGACAAGTGTATGGCAAGGTATAACGTGTAGGTCTAATGTTCCACCTGTACATTTAGATTTAGCCAGAAGGAACAGTGGGCAGGTGATGCGTAGTCTATTTCAGTTGCTGTATCAGATAGGAAAATAAAACAGTGATATTATAATGCCATTTTTTCAATTGTAATACTTAACATTTGCATATGTTATTATCCAGAGCGATTTACAGTTGGTGCGTTCATCTTAAGACAGCTAGTTGGGACAAGCACATCTCACAGTCATACAGTAGACTCCGGCGCCGACAGAGATGGCCGCCTCGCTTCGCGTTCCTAGGAAACTATGCAGTTTTTAGTTTTTTTACGTGTTATTTCTTACATTAGTACCCCAGGTCATCTTAGGTTTCATTACATACAGTCGAGAAGAACTACTGAATATAAGATCAGCGTCAACTCACCATCAGTACGACCAAGAATATGTTTTTCGCGACGCGGATCCTGTGTTCTGCCTTACAAACAGGACAACGGAGTGGATCCTATGCAGCGACCCAAAAAAACGACTCCGAAAGAGAGGGAAACGAGGCGGTCTTCTGGTCAGACTCCGGAGACGGGCACATCGTGCACCACTCCCTAGCATTCTCCTTGCCAATGTCCAGTCTCTTGACAACAAGGTTGATGAAATCCGAGCAAGGGTAGCATTCCAGAGGGACATCAGAGACTGTAACGTTCTTTGTTTCACGGAAACATGGCTCACTGGAGAGACGCTATCCGAAGCGGTGCAGCCAACGGGTTTCTCCACGCATCGCGCCGACAGAAACAAACATCTTTCTGGTAAGAAGAGGGGCGGGGGCGTATGCCTTATGGCCAACGTGACATGGTGTGATGAAAGAAACATACAGGAACTCAAATCCTTCTGTTCACCTGATTTAGAATTCCTCAAAATCAAATGTAGACCGCATTATCTACCAAGAGAATTCTCTTCGATTATAATCACAGCCGTATACATCCCCCCCCAAGCAGACACATCGATGGCTCTGAACGAACTTTATTTAACTCTCTGCAAACTGGAAACAATTTATCCGGAGGCTGCATTCATTGTAGCTGGGAATTTTAACAAGGCTAATCTGAAAACAATACTCCCTAATTTTTATCAGCATATCGATTGCGCAACCAGGGGTGGAAAGACCTTGGATCATTGTTACTCTAACTTCCGCGACGCATATAAGGCCCTGCCCCGCCCCCCTTTCGGAAAAGCTGACCACGACTCCATTTTGTTGATCCCTGCCTACAGACAGAAACTAAAACAAGAGGCTCCCACGCTGAGGTCTGTCCAACGCTGGTCCGACCAAGCTGACTCCACACTCCAAGACTGCTTCCATCACGTGGACTGGGAGATGTTTCGTATTGCATCAGATAACAATATTGACGAATACGCTGATTCGGTGTGCGAGTTCATTAGAACGTGCGTTGAAGATGTCGTTCCCATAGCAACGATTAAAACATTCCCAAACCAGAAACCGTGGATTGATGGCAGCATTCGTGTGAAACTGAAAGCGCGAACCACTGCTTTTAATCAGGGAAAGGTGTCTGGTAACATGACCGAATACAAACAGTGCAGCTATTCCCTCCGCAAGGCTAACAAACAAGCTAAGCGCCAGTACAGAGACAAAGTAGAATCTCAATTCAACGGCTCAGACACAAGAGGCATGTGGCAGGGTCTACAGTCAATCACTGACTACAGGAAGAAATCCAGCCCAGTCACGGACCAGGATGTCTTGCTCCCAGGCAGACTAAATAACTTTTTTGCCCGCTTTGAGGACAATACAGTGCCACTGACACGGCCTGCAACGAAAACATGCGGTCTCTCCTTCACTGCAGCCGAGGTGAGTAAGACATTTAAACGTGTTAACCCTCGCAAGGCTGCAGGCCCAGACGGCATCCCCAGCCGCGCCCTCAGAGCATGCGCAGACCAGCTGGCCGGTGTGTTTACGGACATATTCAATCAATCCCTATACCAGTCTGCTGTTCCCACATGCTTCAAGAGGGCCACCATTGTTCCTGTTCCCAAGAAAGCTAAGGTAACTGAGCTAAACGACTACCGCCCGTAGCACTCACATCCGTCATCATGAAGTGCTTTGAGAGACTAGTCAAGGACCATATCACCTCCACCCTACCTGACACCCTAGACCCACTCCAATTTGCTTACTGCCCAAATAGGTCCACAGACGATGCAATCTCAACCACACTGCACACTGCCCTAACCCATCTGGACAAGAGGAATACCTATGTGAGAATGCTGTTCATCGACTACAGCTCGGCATTCAACACCATAGTACCCTCCAAGCTCGTCATCAAGCTCGAGACCCTGGGTCTCGACCCCGCCCTGTGCAACTGGGTACTGGACTTCCTGACGGGCCGCCCCCAGGTGGTGAGGGTAGGCAACAACATCTCCTCCCCGCTGATCCTCAACACTGGGGCCCCACAAGGGTGCGTTCTGAGCCCTCTCCTGTACTCCCTGTTCACCCACGACTGCGTGGCCACGCACGCCTCCAACTCAATCATCAAGTTTGCGGACGACACAACAGTGGTAGGCTTGATTACCAACAACGACGAGACGGCCTACAGGGAGGAGGTGAGGGCCCTCCGAGTGTGGTGTCAGGAAAATAACCTCACACTCAACGTCAACAAAACTAAGGAGATGATTGTGGATTTCAGGAAACAGCAGAGGGAACACCCCCCTATCCACATCGATGGAACAGTAGTGGAGAGGGTAGCAAGTTTTAAGTTCCTCGGCATACACATCACAGACAAACTGAATTGGTCCACTCACACAGACAGCATCGTGAAGAAGGCGCAGCAGCGCCTCTTCAACCTCAGGAGGCTGAAGAAATTCGGCTTGTCACCAAAAGCACTCACAAACTTCTACAGATGCACAATCGAGAGCATCCTGGCGGGCTGTATCACCGCCTGGTATGGCAACTGCACCGCCCTCAACCGTAAGGCTCTCCAGAGGGTAGTGAGGTCTGCACAACGCATCACCGGGGGCAAACTACCTGCCCTCCAGGGCACCTACACCACCCGATGCTACAGGAAGGCCATAAAGATCATCAAGGACATCAACCACCCGAGCCACTGCCTGTTCACCCCGCTGTCATCCAGAAGGCGAGGTCAGTACAGGTGCATCAAAGCTGGGACCGAGAGTGTCACGGATTTCCTCCTCTTCATCTGAAGAGGAGAGGCGAAACGGATCAGAGGACCAATATGCGGCGTGGTAAGTGTCCATGGTAAATCTTTAATAAAGAAAGTACTGACACTGCATACAAAACAATAAACAAATGACGACCGTGAAGCTACAACATAGACAATCACCCACAAACAAACAGTGCAACCCAGGCTACCTAAGTATGATTCTCAATCAGAGACAACTAATGACACCTGCCTCTGATTGAGAACCATACTAGGCCGAAACATAGAAATGCCCCAAAACATAGAAAAACAAACATAGACTGCCCACCCAACTCACGCCCTGACCAACTAAATAAATACAAAACAAAGGAAATAAAGGTCAGAACGTGACAGTACCCCAAAGGTGCGGACTCCGGCCGCAAAACCTTGACCTATAGGGGAGGGTCTGGGTGGGCGTCTGTCCGCGGTGGCGGCTCTGGCGCAGGACGCGGACCCCACTTCACCATTGTCTTAGTCCGCCTTATTGTCCGCCTCCGTGGCTTTCTCACCATGGCCACCCCTCTCAATGACCCCACTGGACAGAGGGGCAGCTCTGGACAGAGGGGCAGAAGCTCTGGACAGAGGGGCAGAAGCTCTGGACAGAGGGGCAGAAGCTCTGGACAGAGGGGCAGAAGCTCTGGACAGAGGGGCAGAAGCTCTGGACAGAGGGGCAGAAGCTCTGGCGCCTCTGGGCTGACGGGCTCTGGCGCCTCAGACTCCGGCAGCGGCGCCGGACAGGCGGGAGGCTCCGGCAGCAGCGCCGGACAGGCGGGAGGCTCCGGACAGGCGGGAGGCTCCGGCAGCGGCGCCGGACAGGCGGGAGGCTCCGGACAGGCGGGAGGCTCCGGCAGCGGCGCCGGACAGGCGGGAGGCTCCGGCAGCGGCGCCGGACAGGCGGGAGGCTCCGGCAGCGGCGCCGGACAGGCGGGAGGCTCCGGCAGCGCGCCGGACAGGCGGGAGGCTCCGGCAGCGGCGCCGGACAGGCGGGAGGCTCCGGACAGGCGGGAGGCTCCGGCAGCGGCGCCGGACAGGCGGGAGGCTCCGGCAGTGGCGCCGGACAGGCGGGAGGCTCCGGACAGGCGGGAGGCTCCGGCAGCGTCGCCGGACAGGCGGGAGGCTCCGGCAGCGGCGCCGGACAGGCGGGAGGCTCCGGCAGCGGCGCCGGACAGGCGGGAGACTCCGGCAGCAGCGCCGGACAGGCGGGAGACTCCGGCAGCAGCGCCGGACAGGCGGGAGACTCCGGCAGCAGCGCCGGACAGGCGGGAGACTCCGGCAGCGGCGCCGGACAGACAGGACCACCTGCAGGGAGGAGACAGAGAGACAGCCTGGTGCGTGGGGCTGCCACAGGAACCACCAGGCTGGGGAGACCCTCAGGAGGCTTGGTGTTAGGAGGCACCTGAAGGACCGGGCTGTGGGGAGCACTGGAGCTCTGGTGCGCAACCTTGGCACCACTTCCCCAGGCTGGACAACTACTCTAGCCCGGACCCTCAGAGTGCAGGCACAGGTTGAACCGGGCTGTGGGTAAGCACGGGAGATCTAGTGCTTACTACACGCACCTCTCCCTTAGGCTCCACTCCCACATTTGCCCGGCACGAGCGGAGTGCAGGCAGAGGACGCACTGCACCCTCCCAGCGCCCGGAGACACAGCACGCAGAGCCGGCGCAGGATAACCTGGACCAAAACTGCGTACCGGCGACCAGACCCGCTGAGCAGGCACCATACGCCCTGGCTCAATGCCCACACTCGCATGGCACTTTCGGGGGCTGCCCTATAGCGCACCGGGCTATGGGCACGCACTGGCGACACCGTGCGCTTAACCGCATAACACGGTGCCTGACCAGTAATGCGCTGCTTATCATAAGCACGAGGAGTGAGCTCAGGTCTGCTACCTGGCTTAGTACCACACCTCGTCTGCCCCCAAAAAAATTTGGGGCTGCCTCTCGTACCTGTCGCACTGCCGTGCTGGCTTCGCCAACCTCATCCTCCTGTAACCCTCCTTGCACTGCTCCATTGAATCCCAGGCGGGTTCCGGCACTCTCCCTGGGTCGACCGCCCACCTGTCTATCTCCTCCCAAGTTGTGTAGTCCTGTGATGCTGGCAGCTGTTGTTGCTGCTGCTGCTGCTGTCGTCGCTGCTGTTTACCACGCCGCTTGGTCCGAGTTGGGTGGGTGATTCTGTCACGGATTTCCTCCTCTTCATCTGAAGAGGAGAGGCGAAACGGATCAGAGGACCAATATGCGGCGTGGTAAGTGTCCATGGTAAATCTTTAATAAAGAAAGTACTGACACTGCATACAAAACAATAAACAAATGACGACCGTGAAGCTACAACATAGACAATCACCCACAAACAAACAGTGCAACCCAGGCTACCTAAGTATGATTCTCAATCAGAGACAACTAATGACACCTGCCTCTGATTGAGAACCATACTAGGCCGAAACATAGAAATGCCCCAAAACATAGAAAAACAAACATAGACTGCCCACCCAACTCACGCCCTGACCAACTAAATAAATACAAAACAAAGGAAATAAAGGTCAGAACGTGACAGAGAGACTGAAAAACAGCTTCTATCTCAAGGCCATCAGACTGTTAAACAGCCACCACTAACATTGAGTGGCTGCTGCCAACACACTGTCAATGACACTGACTCAACTCCAGCCACTTTAATAATGGGAATTGATGGGAAATTATGTAAATATATCACTAGCCACTTTAAACAATGCCACTTTAAACAATGCTACCTTATATAATGTTACTTACCCTACATTATTCATCTCATATGCATACGTATATACTGTACTCTATATCATCGACTGCATCCTTATGTAATACATGTATCACTAGCCACTTTAACTATGCCACTTTGTTTACATACTCATCTCATATGTATATACTGTACTCGATACCATCTACTGCATCTTGCCTATGCTGCTCTGTACCATCACTCATTCATATATCCTTATGTACATATTCTTTATCCCCTTACACTGTGTATAAGACAGTAGTTTTTTGGAATTGTTAGTTAGATTACTTGTTCGTTAATACTGCATTGTCGGAACTAGAAGCACAAGCACTTCGCTACACTCGCATTAACATCTGCTAACGATGTGTATGTGACAAATAAAATTTGATTTGATTTGATTTAATAGTAAGTACATTTTTCCTCAATAAAGTAGCTATCACTAAATTCAGAGCTAGTAAGATGGAAAATAATAAAGTAGATGGCCCTAGCTGGCAAAAAGATATTTATAGAAAACAACAGATTATGACAGAATTCATACTTAGTACATTCTCTTGCCTTATTCTAATTTATTATATTTTGTAATCATTTTCCAGCTATGAATAAAGAGCAGAAGATGTTTAAACTTATGCATACAGGTGAATAGCTTCTGTATGCTTGAGCGAGGCCATTGTCCAATATAATGTACAAAACACAGGACTATTTAGACTACTTTCAGATAGACACTTTATTCAATAATAAAGCCATAGTATTTGCTATACATGCTTGGACCTTTTGCACTTCTTTTTAGCGATTGCTGCCTTTATCCGTTTTCAGAATTTGACCACACGTCTGGCTATCGGTTATCAAATTAGAGGTTCCGTTCGTGAATTATCACTGATCAATGATTTGTTGGAAATGGGTCTGCCACGTTCATTCTCCCAGCATGTCACATTTTTGTCATTTATTACAGTTTAGGCCTATATTAAAGGTTATATACAACACAAGATGACAATGTATGTAAACATCCACTCTGTCCATGCCTGCTTGGATATGGCTGTGTTTAGAAGGGCAGACCCATTTATTTTACTAAAAAGAGCTGATGTGATTGGGCAAAAGACCAATTAGTGGAAGAAATACCTGAATTGGGCTGCCTGTGTAAACACAACCTTTGTAGCCTACAATGTTAATTAGCCTTTTCTGTAGGCAGTAATGAGGAGAGTATAAAACTATTCACAATAGAAGTGTGCTGTTTTCAGTCGATTTACCCAGCTTGTGTCATAAGGGGATGTCCAAGGCAGGTTTGATTCATTTGCATACAGGGCGGGACCAGAGAATCTGGTCACAATGCGGGCACATGTGTAGATGCAACCAATCTCGATCAGATAGTGATCAGATCATCTTGATCAGATGACGACGACCAATGTAAAATGTAACCACGGCTTTAGTTATTGGTCTATATTAACATATACCGCCTGGTGATGTCACCAGACAAACCAAAACTCCACCCATGCAAACCCTGCTGATTAGAAGGTCAAGTGTATATTGTATCAGGATATAACGCTGATAAAATGTCTTCACATTTTTATAGTGTTAGTTTCATCAGCTGTTCTACATTATGATACTTAACACAGTAAAAACTGAATTGACTGCATTGTGCCTTTAAACCCCCCCCAACATGCAATTACTGTACATGTGAGTCCTCTGAATCTACATCTACACAGCAGAAGTTGATTGAAGCACTATTAGCCTCCAACGGAATTGATCTTCATTTGCAGTAATAATCACAGCCGTGATCACTACCCATAGACCATTAGAGATCTCATAGACAAGCCCTGAGAGAAATGTGACAGAGACCTATGGGTAGAAAGGGGAGTCTGCGTCCCATATAGCACCCAATAACTTTGACTAAATGTGACCCAATTCAGGGAACTAGGCATATGTCGCAAGTCACAACTTCACAGAAAAGCTGTTTGAAAGTAAAACATTTTTTATCAAAATGCGTTTTTTTGGAAGAAATGCCTTCTCGAACATGTGAACTTCATGTGCCTTAATAACAAACTTGTATGCCATCTGTAAATACAAATAAAATTGTTAAATTACGAGCCTTGTTGGTTAAGGCACAGAAAAAGTAGCAACTTTCCCACTGGCCATGACTGGCTGAGATAATGAGTGGACTGGAAATGCCGAGAGAGGAGTTCGGATTGGTCTGTCATATTGAAGGCTTCTATCTATTTGAGTTTGTCAGTCTGTGTTGGTAATCCTGTAGAACAAAGCGTTTTTAATGGTGGAGCTGCATACGTGTGGCTCTCCACTTTCTGGAGGATCAAGTTTTGTCACGAATCCCGCTTCCTGAGTCTGTGTTTGCCTGTGTTTCTGTCCTGGAGTGTGTTTCCGGTGTCCTGGAACGCATCCTGTCTGGTTGCCGGGCGAATTAGCTTGTTGGGAGATCGATGTTCACCCGCACCTGTAGCCCATCAGTAATCTGCACACCTGTCCTGATCATCACCTCTCCCCTTCAAAAGCTCTGACCTGACATCCATTCCCTGCCGGATCGTTAGCCATGAACAGTATGTTGTGCCATAGTACCAGCCTCAAGTTGGATAGAATTTGTTTTGTTGTGTATTGCTTGCCTTAAACTTACCTCTGTTTGTTATGTCTTCAGTTACTCACCCGGATCATTTACCCCATTCCCGCCTGGTCGTCGGAGGATTCCGCTACCCCATTGGATCCACCTATTTACTCCCATCAACTCACCACTGCTGCCCGCTACACCACCTGGATATATCTACCCATTCACATTCACTTGTAAATAAATACTCACCTTCTTCCTACTCTCCTTGTCCTGGTCTGCTTCTGGGTTCGATTTTTAAAGAACGTGACAAGTTTGGAAATCAGTGGAATTAAATCAAATCAAATCAAATCAAATTTATTTATATAGCCCTTCGTACATCAGCTGATATCTCAAAGTGCTGTACAGAAACCCAGCCTAAAACCCCAAACAGCAAGCAATGCAGGTGTAGAAGCACGGTGGCTAGGAAAAACTCCCTAGAAAGGCCAAAACCTAGGAAGAAACCTAGAGAGGAACCAGGCTATGTGGGGTGGCCAGTCCTCTTCTGGCTCCTGGAGATTATAACAGAACATGGCCAAGATGTTCAAATGTTCATAAATGACCAGCATGGTGGAGATTATAAGGCAGAACAGTGGCAGCAGCACAGTCAGGTGGAAGTTGAAACTGGAGCAGCATGGCCAGGTGGACTGGGGACAGCAAGGAGTCATCATGTCAGGTAGTCCTGGGGGCATGGTCCTAGGGCTCAGGTCAGTTGAAACTGGAACAGCAGCATGGCCAGGTGGACTGGGGACAGCAAGGAGTCATCATGTCAGGTAGTCCTGGAGCTCAGGTCCTAGGGCTCAGGTCCTCCGAGAGAGAGAAAGAAAGAGAGAAGGAGAGAATTAGAGAACGCACACTTAGATTCACACAGGACACCGAATAGGACAGGAGAAGTACTCCAGATATAACAAACTGACCCCAGCCCCCGACACAAACTACTGCAGCATAAATACTGGAGGCTGAGACAGGAGGGGTCAGGAGACACTGTGGCCCCATCCGAGGTCACCCCGGACAGGGCCAAACAGGAAGGATATAACCCCACCCACTTTGCCAAAGCACAGCCCCCACACCACTAGAGGGATATCTTCAACCACCAACTTACCATCCTGAGACAAGGCTGAGTATAGCCCACAAAGATCTCCGCCACGGCACAACCCAAGGGGGGCGCCAACCCAGACAGGATGACCACAACAGTGAATCAACCCACTCAGGTGACGCACCCCCTCCAGGGACGGCATGAGAGAGCCCCAGTAAGCCAGTGACCCAGCCCCTGTAATAGGGTTAGAGGCAGAGAATCCCAGTGGAAAGAGGGGAACCGGCCAGGCAGAGACAGCAAGGGCGGTTCGTTGCTCCAGAGCCTTTCCGTTCACCTTCCCACTCCTGGGCCAGACTACACTCAATCATATGACCCACTGAAGAGATGAGTCTTCAGTAAAGACTTAAAGGTTGAGACCGAGTTTGCGTCTCTGACATGGGTAGGCAGACCGTTCCATAAAAATGGAGCTCTATAGGAGAAAGCCCTGCCTCCAGCTGTTTGCTTAGAAATTCTAGGGACAATTAGGAGGCCTGCGTCTTGTGACCGTAGCGTACGTGTAGGTATGTACGGCAGGACCAAATCAGAGAGATAGGTAGGAGCAAGCCCATGTAATGCTTTGTAGGGTTAGCAGTAAAACCTTGAAATCAGCCCTTGCTTTGACAGGAAGCCAGTGTAGAGAGGCTAGCACTGGAGTAATATGATCAATTTTTTTGGTTCTAGTCAGGATTCTAGCAGCCGTATTTAGCACTAACTGAAGTTTATTTAGTGCTTTATCCGGGTAGCCGGAAAATAGAGCATTGCAGTAGTCTAACCTAGAAGTGACAAAAGCATGGATTAATTTTTCTGCATCATTTTTGGACAGAAAGTTTCTGATTTTTGCAATGTTACGTAGATGGAAAAAAGATGTCCTTGAAATGGTCTTGATATGTTCTTCAAAAGAGAGATCAGGGTCCAGAGTAACGCCGAGGTCCTTCACAGTTTTATTTGAGACGACTGTACAACCATTAAGATTAATTGTCAGATTCAACAGAATATCTCTTTGTTTCTTGGGACCTAGAACAAGCATCTCTGTTTTGTCCGAGTTTAATAGTAGAAAGTTTGCAGCCATCCACTTCCTTCCGCTTCTAGCGAGGGCAATTTTGGGGCTTCACCATGTTTCATTGAAATGTACAGCTGTGTGTCATCCGCATAGCAGTGAAAGTTTACATTTGTTTTCGAATAACATCCCCAAGAGGTAAAATATATAGTGAGAACAATAGTGGTCCTAAAACGGAACCTTGAGGAACACCGAAATTTACAGTTGATTTGTCAGAGGACAAACCATTCACAGAGACAAACTGATATCTTTCCGACAGATAAGATCTAAACCAGGCCAGAACTTGTCCGTGTAGACCAATTTGGGTTTCCAATCTCTCCAAAAGAATGTGGTGATCGATGGTATCAAAAGCGGCACTAAGGTCTAGGAGCACGAGGACAGATGCAGAGCCTCGGTCCGATGCCATTAAAATGTCATTTACCACCTTCACAAGTGCCGTCTCAGTGCTATGATGGGGTCTAAAACCAGACTGAAGCATTTCGTGTACATTGTTTGTCTTCAGGAAGGCAGTGAGTTGCTGAGCAACAGCCTTCTCTAAAATTTTTGAGAGGAATGGAAGATTCGATATAGGCCGATAGTTTTTTATATTTTCTGGGTCAAGGTTTGGCTTTTTCAAGAGAGGCTTTATTACTGCCACTTTTAGTGAGTTTGGTACACATCCAGTGGATAGAGAGCCGTTTATTATGTTCAACATAGGAGGGCCAAGCACAGGAAGCAGCTCTTTCAGTAGTTTAGTTGGAATAGGGTCCAGTATGCAGCTTGAAGGTTTAGAGGCCATGATTATTTTCATCATTGTGTCAAGAGATATAGTACTAAAACACTTGAGCGTCTCTCTTGATCCTAGGTCCTGGCAGAGTTGTGCAGACTCAGGACAACTGAGGTTTGGAGGAATACGCAGGTTTAAAGAAGAGTCCGTAATTTGCTTTCTAATAATCATAATCTTTTCCTCAAAGAAGTTCATGAATTTATCACTGCTAAAGTGAAAGTCATCCTCTCTTGGGGAATGCTGCTTTTTAGTTAGCTTTGCGACAGTATCAAAAAGGAATTTCGGATTAGAGTATGATAGCTAAAGTGATGGAGAAAACACCAGGCTCCGGATTGCATCTTCAAACTAAGGGCAACCGTGGTACCTCATTCCTGACAGGGAGACGCAACCATCATGTATGATGTATACAGGTAAGGTAGTCTAGCGTTAGCAAGCTACATTTTGTAATAATTTTGACAAAGTGGTTTCATTTCGAGCATTGTTGGCATGTTGTTCATTGTTGTTTAACTAGCAAACGTTAGCTGGCTGGCTCGTTAGGGAATGTAATTATTCGTTTCCCAGAGCTGTTTGCTTTTCTAGTTAGAGCCTAATGTTAGGGAGATGCATCCATCAAGCATGATTATGTATACAGGTAAGGTAGTCTAGCGTTAGCAAGCTACATTTTCAGATATTACACATTTCTAATTTTGATAGAAAGTGGTTTCATTTCAAGCTAGAGTGTTGGCACGTTGGCATGTTGTTCGGCTAGCTCGTTAGCTAACATTACGTGACGTGTGTAATCTTAAACGTTGTTTACCTAGCTAGGTTCATCGCTTATCTAGCTAGCTAGCTACAGTATAGGTCTTAAGCTAAAGTGTACTGTTAACTAGCTAGCTAACATTAGCTGGCTTGCTCCCTAGCGGATGTTATTAGTTTCCCGGAGCTGTTTGCTTTTCTAGTTAGAGCCTAATGATAGGCATTGTTGGCACTTTGTTATTTAAGTAGATAACATTAGCTGGCTGGCTTGTTAGCGAACGTTACCTGACGTGTGTACAACACCCATTGAATATGGCCGGTGTCAGTAAACATCTGCAAAAAAGCGTAAGGAAATTGTTGCCAGCAGAGCTGGTTAGGCTGTTTTCTTGTTATCCAGAGGTTAACAAATCAACAGCTAGAGCGTCTTGTGCGCTGTGAGAGCAAAACGAGATGGGTGGGGCTAAAGCTAAGAGGGTGTGAACGATGCTGAATGGGTGTAGACAAAGAGCTCTTCACTAGATACCAAAACATTCAAAGGCGATTTTCTCAAAAGTGAGTTTACAAGTTGATTTACCTTTTATCCAATGTAAAAAACTAATTTTCACATTTTGCTACAAAAGACTGAACCCAGGTTGTGAGTCACAAATATAGTCCACTATATATGGAATATGGCACCATTTGGGACACAGTCGGGTGGAAACAGCAGACCAAAGCGCAGCGTTGTGAGCATACATACTTCTTTATTATAAGATGTCGCCAACAAAACAATAAACATCAAACCGAAACCGTGCAGCCAACGTAGTGCTCACAGGCAACTATACATGGACAACTACCCACAAATACAGGTGGGTAAAAAGGCTACTTAAGTATGGTTCTCAATCAGAGACAATGATAGACAGCTGCCTCTGATTGAGAACCACACCAGGACAAACACACAGAAATACAAATCATAGAAAAAGGGACATAGAATGCCCACCCAAATCACACCCTGACCAAACCAAAACAGAGACATATAAAGCTCTCTACGGTGAGGGCGAGACAGCTATATTTGTATTTTATATTATCTCTCCCTGTCCACTCTCAAATCTAGTCTGAGCTGTCATTACATCAATAGGCATCAGGGGAGAAAAAAAGCACAGGTTTTGGTCTTTCTGTTGATAACAGCACTCACTCATAATAGCACTCATTACAATAATATCAGTTCTGTGTAGGCTGTGGCTATGGACTGTGGTCAAAAGTAATGCACTATAGAGAATAGGGTTCCATTTGGGTGTCACGCCCTGACCTTAGTTATCTTTGATTTCTTTATTTTGGTTAGGTCAGGGTGTGACAAGGGTGGTTTGTTTAGTTTTTGTATTGTCTAGGGGTTTTGTAAGACTAGGTGTTTATATGTCTATGGTTGCCTAGATTGGTTCTCAATCAGAGGCAGCTGTTTATCGTTGTCTCTGATTGGGGACCATATTTAGGTAGCCATATTCCTTGGGTTGTTTGTGGGTTCTTATTCTATGTTTAGTTGCCTCTCTGCACTAGCCATATTAGCGTCATGGTTCGTTTTGTTGGTTTTGAATAGTTTGTTCAGTGTTCGTTCTTTCATTAAAGAAGTGTGTGCGCTTACCACGCGGCGCCTTGATCTCCTCATTATGCCGACCATGACATTGGGACAGAACCTGTGTACTCAGGCTCTACGGGAAGTACTCAGGATTTACAGGAAGTGCTCAGGCTCTACAGGAAACTGTCTGGCGTGTAACATAATTACTGTAAAGTGGATACTTTTAATCCCTAGCCGTATCTTTCAAGTTTTTTTCTTAAAAATCAGCCTCAGATTCTTGAAATGTATTGGTCCTGATAGTGGGTTCTTCAGAATATGTGAAATGTATTGGTCCTGAGAGTGTGTTGATCAAAATATGTGAACTGTATTGGTCCTGAGAGTGGGATCTTCAGAATATGTGAAATGTGCCAGCCCAGGGTGCAACCTAATTAGATTACGTCTCCTCAATTATATCGCTGTAATTAATCGTGTGGTGATTAGGAATTGAGGAGGACAGGCATGCTAGTTTTAATCAGCCTTATTGTCAATAACTTGAATCAGGTCAACCATAAGGCTTCCTGTTCTATCAAAACATTGCACCTCCAAAAACACCACACGGATACACCCAAAGAATGGCATTTTTGGAGGCAAATAGTTTAGTATGGATGCATGTAATGAACGTACTGTAGATAGGCCTCCCTTTATCCCTCCATCCCTACACAGCTAAGACTCACTCTCTCCCTCCATAACTAGGCCTCCTTCTCTCCCTACATAGATAGGTCTCCCTCTCTCCTTCTCTCCCTACATAGATAGGCCTCCCTCCATCCCTACATAGATAGGCCTCCCTCCCGCTCTCCCTCCATCCCTACATAGATAGGCCTCCTTCTTTCCCTGCATCCCTACACAGATAGGCCTCCCTCTCTCCCTCCATCCCTACATTGATAGGCCTCCCTCCCTCTCTCCCTCCATCCCTACATAGATAGGCCTCGCTCCTGCTCTCCCTCCATCCCTACATAGATAGGCTTCTCTCCCTCCATCCCTACATAGATAGGCTCTCTCCCTCCATCCCTACATAGATAGGCTCTCTCCCTCCATCCCTACATAGATAGGCCTCCCTCCTGCTCTCCCTCCATCCCTACATAGATAGGCCTTCCTCCTGCTCTCCCTCCATCCCTACATAGATAGGTCTCTCTCCCTCCATCCCTACATAGATAGGTCTCTCTCCCTCCATCCCTACATAGATAGGCCTCTCTCCCTCCATCCCTACATAGATAGGCCTCCTTCCCTCTCTCCTTCCATCCCTACATAGATAGGCCTTCCTCCCGCTCTCCCTCCAACCCTACATAGATAGGCCTTCCTCCCGCTCTCCCTCCAACCCTACATAGATAGGCCTTCCTCCCGCTCTCCCTCCATCCCTACATAGATAGGCCTTCCTCCCGCTCTCCCTCCATCCCTACATAGATAGGCCTCCTTCCCTCTCCCTCCATCCCTACATAGATAGGCCTCCCTCCCGCTCTCCCTCCATCCCTACATAGATAGGCCTCGCTCCCGCTCTCCCTCCATCCCTACATAGATAGGCCTCCCTCTATCCCTACATAGATAGGCCTCCCTCTATCCCTACATAGATAGGCCTCCTTCCCTCTCTCCCTCCATCCCTACATAGATAGGCCTCCTTCCCTCTCTCCCTCCATCCCTACATAGACAGGCCTCCCCTCCCTCCATCCCTACATAGACAGGCCTCCATCCCTCCCTACATAGATAGGCCCCCTCTCCCTCCATCCCTACATAGATAGGCCCCCTCCCTCCATCCCTACACAGATAGGCCTCACTCTCTCCTCCATACACTATATATAGAAAAGTATGTGGACATCCTTTCAAATTAGTGGATTCAGCTATTTCAACCACACCCGTTGCTGACAGGTGTATAAAATTGAGCACACAGCCATGCAATCTCGGTGTGGAAGAACTTGAGTTAACTGCACAGAGCCCTGACCTCAACCCCATCGAACACCTTTGTGATGAATTGGAACGCCAACTGCGTGCCAGGCCTAATCGACCTCACTAATGCTCTTGTGGCTGAATGGATGAAAGTCCCGGCAGAAATGTTCCAACATCTAGTGGAAAGACTTCCTAATAGAGTGGTGGCAGCTGTAGCAGCAAAGGGGGGACCAACTCCATATTAATGCCTATGATTTTGGAATGAGATGTTTGACGAGAAGGTGTCCACATACCTTTGGTCATATAGTGTATCTCATCACATTTCTGCTGCAAATGATGTCTTTTGATTGAGAAATGGTGGCTTACTCCCATTCTCCTCTGAGAAGATACAATGGCCTATTTGAAATACAAGTGGTCTCCACAGTAATGTGTTTTTCATCACATCAGTCGAAACTGTGACCTCTTCAAAAGGATCTCATGAAATTCAGATGGCCCTTACTATCTATTTGTAATACACAGGCATGCTCTGCTCATCAAAGCATGCTGGTGAGCTGTGCATGTACAATTAGGCGTGTGTGTGTGTGTCAAAAAACGTGAACGTTTTATTTGACTGACAGAACATTTTGATTCTAGTTTCACAGCTACGGGCCCATTTTCAATGAATTACACTATAGTTTTGCCTATATTGTGCAACATCAATAAAAACCAGACAGTGAAAATTGTAATGGTGTTCCAGTGGAAATTACTCTTTCGCACGATTTTCCCTCTGCACACACAAGCAACGCTAATTGAAGATGCTTATAAAAGACAAAAGCAATTAAAGCTTTTATGGGGGTAATCAGCCTTTCTCTGCTTCCTTTACCTCCTCTTCACTGACTGGTTGGCTGGCTGGCTGGCTGGCTCGCTGGGTGGCTCAGCCTCGGCTTCTGATCTTAGTGGAGCAAAGAGAGAACAATCATTCAGTCAGAGGAGAATGATCAGAAACCAACATTACGAGTGTAAAGAATCGATCATTCTAATTATCCGTTTAACGCCAAAGCTAATTATAGTAATTAGGTAATGTTGTTAAGTGTCTTCATTCATGCTTTCTCTCTCAATTCTTCTCTATAGAAATACATTGCATGCAGTGCCAGAGTGGATACAGAAGACAAGAGCCATATACTGTCTGGCTCTACAGAAGACACACTGAGGATTGAGCTGAAAATGTTGTATTCAAGGCCATGTGCAGGCACTGACTGTAGGCTTGAGTGTCATACCAACAACACAATACAGCATGAACCCAATTACCTCCATGAACTGTAATATCACTCATCAATTTAACAACTTTTTCACAACTGTTTCAATTACCTTGGTATGAAAATTCAATTAAGTCATTCATCAAGGACTTTTTATTTCACTATTTGACCTTCAAAAGAAAATAGTTCACTCACTTTTTATAGCTCTGCGTGCATGGAGGCAAAATTACAGTGGCTTGCAAAAGTATCCCTCCCCCTTGGCATTTTTCCTATTTTGTTGCCTTACAACCTGGAATTAAAATTGATTTTTTGGGGGCTTGTATCATTTGACTTACAGAACATACCTACCACTTTGAAGATGCTAAATATTTTTTGGGGTGAAACAAACAAGATTTTTTTTTTTTTTTACTTGAGCGTGCAAAGATATTCAATACTTTGTAGAGCCACCTTTTGCAGCTATTACAGCTGCAAGTCTCTTGGGGTATGTCTCTATAAGCTTGGCACATCTAGACACTGGGATTTTTGCCCATTCTTCAAGGCAAAACTGCACCAGCTCCTTCAAGTTGGATGTGTTCCGCTGATGTACAGCAATCTTTAAGTCATACCACAGATTCTCAATTGGGTTGAGGTCTGGACTTTGACTAGGCCATTCCACGACATTTAAATGTTCCCCTTAAACCACTTGAGTGTTGCTTCAGCAGTATGCTTAGGGTCATTGTCCTGCTGGAAGGTGAACCTCTGTCCCAGTCTCAAATCTCTTGAAGACTGAAACGGGTTTTCCTCAAGAATTTCCCTGTATTTAGCGCCATCCATCATTCCTTCAATTCTGACCAGTTTCCCAGTCCCTGCCGATGAAAAACATCCCCACAGCATGATGCTGCCACCACCATGGATGGTGTTCTTGGGGAGATGAGAGGTGTTGGGTTTGTGCCAGACATAGCATTTTCCTTGATGGCCAAAAAGCTACATTTTTGTCTCATCTAACCAGAGTACCTGCTTCCATTTATTTGGGGAGTCTCCCACATGCCTTTTGGCGAACACCTGTGTTTGCTTATTTTTTCCTTTAAGCAATGGCTTTTTTTCTGGCCACTCTTCCGTAAGCCCAACTTTGTGGAGTGTACGGCCTGAAGTGGAGCTTTGCAGCTCCTTCAGGTTATTTTTTGGTCTCTTTGTTGCCTCTCTGATTAATGCCCTCCTTGCCTGGTCTGTGAATTTTGGTGGGTGGCCCTCTCTTGGCAGGTTTGTTGTGGTGCCATATTCTTTCCACTTTTTAATAATGGATTTAATGGTGCTCCGTGGGATGTTCAAAGTTTCAGATATTTTTTTATAACCCAATCCTGATCTGTACTTCTCCACGACTTTCTCCCTGACCAGTTTGGAGAGCTCCTTGGTCTTCATGGTAACGCTTGCTTGGTGGTGCCCGTTGCTTAGTGGTGTTGCAGACTCTGGGGCCTTTCAGAACAGGTGTATATCTACTGAGATCATGTGACAGATCATGTGACACTTAGATTGCACACATTTAACTAATTATGTGACTTCTAAATGTAATTGGTTACACCATATCTTATTTAGGGGCTTCTTAGCAAATGGGGTGAATACATATGCACCCACCACTTTTCAATTTTCAATTATTTTTTATTTTTGAATTCAGTTATTTTTTTCATTTCACCAATTTGGACTATATTGTGTATGTCCATTACATGAAATCCATTTAAATTACAGGTTGTAATGCAACAAAATAGGAAAAATGCCAAAGGGGTGAATCATGTTGCAAGGCACTGTAAAGGTATTTGAAAAATAAACTTTTAATACCAATCTGCTGGACAAGAAACCTAGCATTATGTTGCAAAGGTTTTTGATATTTGCCACACTGTTCTATGTCATATTTTGATTTATATAACCAGGCAAGTCAGTTAAGAACAAATTCTTATTTACAATGATGGCCTACCCCAGCCAATTGTGCATCACCCTATGGTTCTCCCAATCACAGGTGGTTGTTATACAATCTGGAATCGAACCATGGTCTGTAGTGATATCTCTAGCCCTGAGATGCGAATCGCCTTATCAGGATAAAAATGTACTAAGGTTATCAAACATATAAGTACAGTACATTCCTTGTATACTGCGTATCACAGCTGACAGCTTTAACTGAATAATCTATCAGTTTTAACAGACGTTGACTTCCTCTGTCATTCCTGTTTAAAAACTGATTGGTGCGCTGTGCCGTGGATTCCAAGAACACAGGATGAGATGTTACTATCCTTTGTGCATGCACTTCCAAGAGTTAATGAACAGTGAGCGTGGTGAAATTTGGGGAGCGCATCGTCAGTAGTGTACCTTTGGTTCCTAGGGTGTTTCGGCCTTTCACACTATACACCCTCCCCAAAGGCGGCCAGTGACAGGGTGATCAATTCTACGCTTGCGTCCCATTCCCAATTAGTCATAGGAGTTGCCTTGTTGTTGATAGCCAACATCCCATGGGACTATGCATGGCAGGGGCGTCCTCCTCCCTGAGTCAAGCATTGTTGACCGCATACCTCCTGGCCCTCTCACTTCAGGGCCCAGCTGGGGTCTTTCCTCTTCATCCAGAGCCACTGACTGCTGCCTTCTGCCGCCTCCGATACAGCTTTGATTGCCAAACGCTGGCTCTGGCCCTTAATTCCCAGGTCTCTAAGCAGTCTGGTTGTGGATGTTGCCACAAAACCTCTGCAGCCCACCTCCACTGGTCGGACTTCTGTGTTCCAGCCATGATGCCGTGCTTCGGCAGCTAGATCAGCATAGCGCAGATGTTTTCGCTCATAAGCTTCATCTATTGAGTCCTCCCAGGGTACTGTGAGCTCAATGATGAAGACCTTATTGAGCGAACGGGACCAGAGCACCATGTCAGGTCTTAGGGTGGTGGTTGCGATCTCCGGAGGAAACACAAGTTGCCGGCCAATGTCAGCTAGCATTTTCCAGTCGCGGGCCAAGCACAGCTGGTCTCGCTCTAATGGTGTAGAGCTGCTCTTCGGTGGTTTAGCCCCTTCGCGGACAAAGTTTGTCCGTAAGGAGTGTGATGCTGCTGTGGGTGGTAGGGAGTTGGTGGCAGCTCGCTTGTCCTCCAGGGCGGACGCAAGGTTTTTAAGGACTTGGTTGTGACGCCAAGTGTAGCATCCTTGGGTGAGGCTTGTTTTACACCCTGTGAGAATGTGCCTGAGGTTGGCTGGCATGGAACAGAGGGCACAGTCCGGATCTTCACCATACCATTGGTGAAGATTAACTGGTGTTGGAAGGACGTCATATGTTGCTCTGATGGAAAAGCTCAACCGCCTCGCTTCCATGGCCCACAGATCCTTCCAGCTGATCTTCCTCTTCTCCACACTGTCCCATCGAGTCCACTGTCCCTGTTTGGCAAGAGAGACTGCCTTGGCCCACCTTGCAGCCTCCTCCTGATGGTGTACTTCCTGCACTACCATCTTCCGCCGCTCGGGTGCAGTAGCCTTACTCCAAGCAGCACGGCTAGTTAGCCCAAGGCCTCCTGTCCCTTGCTGAACATGACCCACAATGTCAGCATGTCTGAGGGCTGCTGTTGCCTTCTGGACTGCTTTTCCTGGCCTCCATTTTCGCCCAGTTGCCAAGGTCGGCGCGTTGTTGCTCACCACTGGGTCTCGAGATTCATTCAGTGTCATCTGGAGCCTGGTTTTTGCACACTTGAATTCCTCTGTTAGACTGGTGAGGGGCAGCTTGAGGACACCATCTCCATGGAGGCCTATGGTGGTAAGGCATCATGGAACTCCGAGCCACTTCTTTAAGTAGCCTGTGACTCCTCTTTCCATCTTTTCCACTGTTGAGATTGGAACCTCATACAGTGCTAAGGGCCACAACACCCGGGGTAGGAGACCAAACTGCAGACACCAGGCCTTTAACTTTCCAGGTAGCTGGGTATTGTTGATGGACTGTAGGCTACTACTGATGTCTTTGCACAGCTGTTGCACCTGGTCTTTGTCCTTCAGGCTTGCATCATACCACCTTCCAAGGCTTTTTACCGGCTGCTCAGACACTGTTGGGATTTGGTCATCTCCGATGAAGAATTTCAGGTCAGAGAGTACTCCCTTCACAATCGAGATGCTGCGTGACTTGGATGGTTTAATCTTCATACGGGCCCAGCTGATGTTCTCCTCGAGTTTTCTGAGCAGTCTCCTGGTGCATGGGACAGTGGTGGTCAATGTTGTAATGTCGTCCATGTAGGCTCTGAGTGGAGGGAGGCGGAAACTAGAGTCGACTCGCTGTCCACCAGCAACCCATTTTGAGGATCTGATGATAACCTCCATTGCCATTGTGAATGCCAACGGAGAAATGGTACATCCCGCCATTATACCTACATTCAGGCACTGCCATGAGGTGGTGAACTCTGAGGTGGTGAAGCAGAACTGCAGATCCTGGAAGTACGACTTCACCAGATTTGTGATGGTGTCCGGTATGTGGAAAAATCTGAAGGCAGACCACAGGAGTTCATGGGGCACAGAACCAAATGCATTGGCGAGGTCGAGGAAGACTACATGGAGGTCCCTTTTCTCCACCTTGGCCATTTGGATCTGGTGCCAGATCATGCTGGAATGTTCCAAGCAGCCAGAGAACCCTGATATTCCTGCCTTCTGTACAGATGTATCGACGTACACATTCCTTTGCAGGTACTCGGCCATCCTCTGGGCAATGACCCTAAAGAAGATTTTACCCTCGACATTCAGTAAGGAGATTGGGCGGAATTGGCTGATGTTCACTGCATCCTTCTCCTTAGGGATCAGGACCCCGCCTGCCCTACGCCACACTTTGGGTATTATCTTCTTCTGCCAAGCTGTTCTCATAAGCCTCCAGAGGAACCTCAGGACGTCTGGTGCGTTCTTATACACTTTGTACGGGACTCCATTTGGCCCCGGGGCTGATGCTGTTCTTGCCCGTAAAACTGTGTTTTCCACCTCTTTCCATGTCGGAGGGCTGGTCTCAATATGATGTTCCGGGGGTTCAATGGGTGGGATATCTGATGGGATGGCCAGATGTTCATGTCACTTTGAGTCAAAGTATGTTGTTCTCAGGTGCTCCTCTAGGTCTTTCTTTGTTGTTTTTAGAGCTCCTATTTTTTCCTTTGTGAAGAGACTTTTAAGGAACTTGAAGGGATCTTTATAGAATCGAGTTCTAGTTTGCTCTTTCTTCCTTCTGCGTTTCCGTAGGTTCTCTGCTCTACGGAGGGATGCCAACCGGGTTTTGATGTCAGCCTGAAGTGCCTCTATGCCCTCCTTTTCCACATCCGAGGCCTTCTTCCACTGTTTCTTAAGCTGCCGCCTTTCTTGAACGAGGCACTTGATTTCTTGTTGCCTCCTGGAAACTGATGGGGTTGGAACCTTTCTCCCGCCTTTTGCCTCTTCCACTTCAAATCTTTCTGTCCCGTACTCATAGATGATGTCCCCCATCCTCTCCAACTTCTTCTCCACTGTGCCTCGAAATTTCTCGAGGGTCAAGGTAAGGTCAGTATTCACTATTTCCCACAACTTCTTGTCACTGGCGCCAGGCCACTTCACATGCGGTCTGTGCCCTGGCAGTCTCCTCTCGACTGCATATCTGGGAGGCTGGGTGAGTTCCACTCCTGTTGTTGGTTCCACCTCAGTTGTTACTTCGGTGCTTGAGTTTACATCCTCCATGACAGTGGTACTGATGCACTGCAAACTATGGTTTACGTCCAGTTGCTGTGCTTCATTCGACTGATTTGACCGCTTTCGCAGAAAGTAATCAATGCGAGTTCTCTGTCTCTCTTTACCTCTCTTTGTAGCTACCACAGGAATTTCTTTTAAAAGCCCATCTGTTTAGCAGGGCATGGAACATTAAACCTGCCCTATTTAAGATTCATATTTTGTTTCCTTGTAGTAAACAATATGTGTGTTTTGGAGCTAGCTAGGTATGCCATAACCAGTAAAGCAACAATATTCTATAATAATAATAATAAAAGTTACCTGCAAAAGTTACCTGCATGGCGGTGTGACATAACAGCGTTACTCTGCTGTTGTGTCTTTGGCTATGCCGGATTAAGTGATATGACATGCTATTCTATAAAATCATTTCTCTGTAATTAATATTACCTGCTTGAGCTAATCATGTATATGTAATTAACTAGAGAGTCGGGGCATCACAAAATAATATTTATAGAGCTGTTATCTTCCGAATAAACTCTTAAAGACCTAGTAATATTTTACATCAATAGCAGTCAATATTAATCGTCACCTTAATTCAGTCTCATCTGAAAGTTGTAAATTCTAATCACACAGAATTACACATACACATATTTAATCATAACTTGACTACAAATTACGTCATAAAGGAAAACGTCCCTAGCGGGCGGAACAGACATGACAGCTTGTTACACAAAAGAAAAGGGGCTGGATTTGAATGAAAGAGCGGGAAGACTGAGGAACAAAGGGCGAAGCTGTGCTATCGTAAAATACAGTATTTTATGCATTCTAAATTACGGCCCATTTGGAAAAGGAAAATGCAATAAATATTTACTCTGAGCTGCGCTTCGGTAGAATGGTGGTAGATGGAAGGCCGTGTTGCCCAACCAAGTCCTTTGTCCTTTAAAGAATGTATCTGCTGGTAAATTGAATACGTTGTAGTAACGTTGTTGTGTGGTAGACGGGATACTCTGTCTGTTCCTTCCTAACCTGCATTTGCAGCTGCTGTTGCTAACTCAACGGCTAGGAGGTATCACTTCTGTAGTGAATAAGAGTTCAAAGTTCATACCATTCGCAACCAAAGCTCACGCTGATGTTGGCTTTGTTGTGTAGTTATTATCTGAACCATTCTGCCATCGGACCGTCGTCCTCACATCCTCGGAACAGGAGGTTATATTATCGTCAAGGCTTTATATACGAAGGGAGAGGAGGGCGTGTTTGAAAAGTTTTATAGCCCATGTCCCTTCACAGGGGCGGGCCACTGATTGAGCATAGCCCTAACCTTATGAAAACCCAAATCTCACATTTTCGAAGCTAAAATCACATTTCAACCCATCACAAATAATTTCATATTCAAAAATGTAAATTGTACAATAATTCCATGTGAATCCGATAACTCTGATGTGTAGACTTTCCACTGTAGAGTTTATGTCATCTTATCATTGATGAGAATGTCTCAGATGACAACCGGACTGACATCATATTCATTAAGTACCACCACATATGTTCAAGTGGTCGGATTACCAGAATATAGTTAATTTCCCCCCACCTTCTGATGTTCCCAGAATCTCTATGTTAACCAAAGGGGTTTGCAAATGTAACATCAGTAGGGTAGAGAGAGGAAAAAGGGGGGAAGGGGTATTTATGACTGTCATAAACCTACCCCCAGGCTAACGTCATGACACTGCTGTCTGAGTCCATTGAGTTCAATGTGTTTTGGACCTGATGTTGAAGTGTATAACAGACAGCAGAATGTTTTTGTCTAAGTCATTTGCACACAGCTTGGTTATTATCACACCGGTCTATGTTATAAATACATTTGTCTTTCTCTCAATTAACATGTGGTGGAGGAGTCTCTCAGAGGTTTGTTATTGGGTTTATTCATGAACACGGATGAACACTGATCATGCTGTCATTGCTAATGGTGTAGAGAGGACTGGAGCTACTGGACCTATTCTCTGTGGCATGCACCCAACCCGATTCACAGCAATGCCCCCAAAGGCAGCCTTGCAGATTTTAACACACTGATAACATCTGGAGGAAATTGTAGAGCTGGAGAGAGAGAGATGGAAAGAGGTAGAGGGAGAGGGAAAAACAGGGGGGGATCATTCCTGGTCCATTTTTGGTTTCAAGCAGAGCAACTATTTCACTACATTGCAGCATCATAGCCTACCTAGAGACTGAAGACAGTTTTGTATTTATGTTTCAGTGATTACAGAGCAAAAACTAAATCCCAAAGGCAAAATTGTATGAATTTGGTGTGAATCAGAATTTGTTATGAAGTTTTTTGATATGTTTTTGTTTGCGTCATCATTGGATGTTTTAGTCTAAGGACCCCTTTTAGATATATAAAAAACACATATACAGTGGGGCAAAAAAGTATTTAGTCAGCCACCAATTGTGCAAGTTCTCCCACTTAAAAATATGAGAGAGGCCTGTAATTTTCATGATAGGTACACTTCAACTATGACAGACAAAATGAGAAAAAAAAAGAAAATCACATTGTAGGACTTTTAATTAATTAATTTGCAAATTATGGTGGAAAATAAGTATTTGGTCAAAAACAAAAGTTTATCTCAATACTTTGTTATATACCCTTTGTTGGCAATGACAGAGGTCAAACATTTTCTGTAAGTCTTAACAAGGTTTTCACACACTGTTGCTGGTATTTTGGCCCATTCCTCCATACAGATCTCCTCTAGAGCAGTGATGTTTTGGGGCTGTTGCTGGGCAACACGGACTTTCAATTCCCTGTGTTTGGGATCATTGTCATGCTGAAAGACCCAGTCATGCTGAAAGACCCAGCCACGTTTCATCTGCAATGCCCTTGCTGATGGAAGGTTTTCAATCAAAATCTCACTGTTACGGATACAAGTATCCTGTGTGTGTATCCTGTGTGTGTGTTTCTTTTCTCTCCTTCTCCCCTCACAGGTGAAAATCATCACTCCCCAATCAGTCACCAATCATCAATCAGAAGACACACCTCCTCCTGTTTCCTACCTGATCCCAGTTCCTTTCCCTTGGTTTAAAAACCCTGTCAGTTGTTTGCTCTGGAGCTCAATCTCTTTGTAAATGCCATGTCTGTAGATCTCTCTGTTTCACTCTCTTTATGTATTGAGCTATCTTTTGTTTGAGCACCTCCATATCACTTTGTCCTCACCTGTGAGTATTGTTTTTGGTTATGGTGTTTGTTTGCTGGTGGGAAAAGGGGGAAACAAGACAAGTGGCCCATGGGCATACACTACCCGTAGGTACATTTTGTTAAATACACTAGTTAGAACTGGGCGGACCACCCTCTGTATTTTTTTTGTTAGTTAGCTGTTGTTGAAATAGGCTAGTCTAGCTTAGGGGTGTTTTTGAATACTTGTTATTTCTTTCCTTGGGTCCAGCTCAGCCCCTTTCCCTGCTCCCCACATTACCGTGTGTTTTCCAATAAACCCTGAGTTTGACGGTAGATTTCAGTAGTCGTGGTTATTTCGTTCTCACTTTTACTTTGTCACTATTATAAATTGCATGAGTTATGTTACAGGTCTCATTACCATCCCCCCCCCTAGACTGTCGGGCCAAAAGGGATTTGTAACATAAGTGGGGGCTCATCCGGGATGCTGTCTTTACTGACACCCATGCCGCTCATGTAGATTGTTGTAGTGGTATAGTTCAGTGTTGAGCGTTATAGCTGAAGTAGCATTAGTGTTTGCTATTTTTGTTGTAGGTTAAGATGGCTACTTTTGAGTTGAAGTCCTTTTTGGATAACCCTTCGTGGGAGGTTTTTGATAAATGTCGTAGAGTTGATTTAACCAGTTATGCATTAGGGGGCGCTATTAAAATTGTCACGAAAAGATGCTCGACTATGCATATAATTGACAGCTTTGGAAAGAAAACACTCTGACGTTTCCAAATCTGCAAAGATATTATCTGTGAGTGCCACAGAACTGATGCTACAGGCGAAACCAAGATTCAATTTCAAACAGGAAATGCCCCAGATGTTGAATGCGCTTTGTTCCAATGTCTCCTTATATGGCTGTGCATGCGCAAGGAATGAGCCTACACTTTCTGTCATTTCCCCAAGGTGTCTGCAGCATTGTGACATATTTGTAGGCATATCATTGGAAGATTGACCATAAGAGACTACATTTATCAGGTGTCCGCTTCGTGTCCCGCGTCGAAATTATTGCGTAATCTCCAGCTGCATGCATTTTTCCATGTGGTTCAGAGGAGAAACCAAACTTCCACGAATGATATCATCGAATAGATATGTGAAAAACACCTTGAGGATTGATTCTAAACAACGTTTGCCATGTTTCTGTCGATATTATTGAGTTATTTTGGAAAAAAGTTTGGCGTTATAATGACTGAATTTTCGGGTTTTTTCTTAGCCAAACGTGATGAACAAAACGGAGCGATTTCTCCTACACAAATAATCTTTTTGGAAAAACTGAACATTTGCTATCTGAGTCTCATTGAAAACATCTGAAGTTCTTCAAAGGTAAATGATTTTATTTGAATGCTTTTCTTGTTTTTGTGAAAATGTTGCCTGCTGAATGCTAGGCTTAATGCTATGCTAGCTATCAATACTCTTACACAAATGCTTGTTTAGCTACGGTTGAAAAGCATATTTTGTAAATCTGAGATGACATTGTTGTTAACAAAAGGCTAAGCTTGAGAGCCAATATATTTATTTCATTTCATTTGCGAAAAGAACAAATTCTTATTTTCAATGACAGCCTAGGAACAGTGGGTTAACTGCCTGTTCAGGGGCAGAACGACAGATTTGTACCTTGTCAGCTCGGGGATTTGAACTTGCGTTATAGTAATGAGCTTGAGGCTATAATTACGATCCCGGATACGGGATTGCTCGTCGCTAGAGGTTAATGACCTTGGCTGACCATTATTCAATATCGATTCCGCAGAGTTTAGTTTAGGCGGAGGTTAAAAAGCTGGTTTTAAATGTATTGTTGGAAGAGCAGGTGCTTGTGTTACTGCTGCCAGAACCTACTACCCCTGTAGGGGATGTTGCTGCTCCTGTAAGCCCATTGGTGTCTCAGAATGAGGGCGAGGCTAAAGCTCCAGCCCCGTTTTCGATCCACTCTCCCCAATGTCAACCGGTGATGCCAGGAGGGAAGTCTGTTCAACACAGTTCCAACTGGAGGTGGAAGAGAGAGCCCAAATTAGGCGAGGGACTCTCGTTGGCGATGTGTAAAATTGAGTCAGAAAGAGAACAACGGCATTTGGAGATGTGTAAAATTGAGGCAGAAAAGGAACGAGAACAGCGGCAGTTAGATTTGGAGATGTGTTAAATTGAGGCAGATAAAGAACAGCAGCAGATGACGTTTAAAATGCGCCAGATGGAACTGGAGGCTAGCCTCCGGTCCTGCTGTCACTGTTAGTGAATCGTCCTCACCTGCTGTGTCCTCAAACACGTTTGACATTAGTAGGCAGATTGCCTTAGTACCTTTGTTCAGAGAGTCTGAGGTTGACTCCTATTTTTGTGTATGTGAACGAATAGCTGTTGCATTGAAATGGCCTGAAGACATATGGTGCGTATTGCTTCAGTGTAAATTAACTGGTAAAGCCCAAGAGGTTTCGTCAGCGCTACCTCTGGAGGACAGTTTGAATTATGAAGTGGTCAAAGCTACTGTTCTTTGTGCCTATGAGCTTGTGCCTGAGGCATACCTACAGAGATGTAGGTCTCATAGAAAGTCTTCTAGCAAGACTTACGTGGAATTTGCTAGAGACAAGGGAAATCTGTTTGATAAATGGCATGCTGCTAGTAAGGTAACTGATTTCAATTCTCTCCGGGAGTTAATCTTGTTGGAAGAGTTTAAAAAATTGTTTACCTGAATGCATTGTAGTTTACCTAAACAAACAAAGTATCCTCCCTGTCAGAAGCGTCTGTGTTGGCAGAAGAGTTTGTGTTGACGCAGAAGAGTGTGTTTTCGGCTCATACTGAGAGTAGAACGACGGAGTTGCCTACTTTTAGCCCTAGTATATCAAGCATGCCAGAAGGAGTGTACCTGTTGTCATAAAGTGGGACATATAATTAATGATTGCTTCCTGCTTAAATGCAAACAAGGGATGCCTCTTAGTGCCAAGCCGCCAACAGGTGTTGGTCTAATTCGTACGGTTGTGAGGTCTGCAACGAAACAGGTGCCTCAGGGTAAGTGCAGTTTGAAAGACCCAGTCCCCGACCACAGTTATGAACCGTTTGTGTCCCTAACGAATGACGAAGCGTCTCAGCGTCCAGTTAAAATCCTTAGAGATACTGGTGTGGCGCAGTCGTTTATATTGTCTGATGTGTTGCCCTTATCTGATAATGCATACTGTGGTTCCAGTGTGTTAGTACAGGGTAATGAAATGGGTTTTGTGCCATTGCACTTTGTGAAAGTACACTCTGAGTTAATCAGTGGAACATTCAGAGTGGTGGTATGTCCTATGTTGCCAGTGAAAGGCGTGACCTTTATAATGGGTAACGATATTGCCGGAGGAAAGGTAGTACCCGTATTGGATAAAAGTGACCACTCTCTCTCTGAGCTGGCACAGTATTATCCACGTGTTCCCTGCTTGTGCTGTCACTCGTGCTCAGGCACGACAAGAGGGTGATGAGAGATTTGTCGAACACTGTTCTGTTCAAAGAGGTTGATCCAGAGGATGGGTTGTGTGATACCTCTGGGAAGCTGATCACCTCTGACAAACAACCCAGGAAAGAATCAAAGAATGTTGTACTTTTTGCTGATGCAATACAGTTACCAGTCACTCGTGAGCAGCTGATTGCTAACCAAAAGGTTGACAACAGGCTTGCTAAATGTTTTTCTAGTGTTGTCTTATTGGAAGATGTAAAGAAGAAGAACGTGGCTTACTTCATTGATGGTAATCTCTTCATGCGTTAATGGAAATCCCATGTTGACGTGGGTGGAGATTGGAATGCTGTTTACCAAATAGTGATTCCTACAGCCTTTCGACAAAATGTGTTATCGCTTGCTCATGATCACCAGTGGTCTGGTCATTTAGGAATCACAAAGACTTATGATCGGATCCTTCAACATTTCTTTTGGCTGGGTTTAAAACAAGATGTGGCTCAGTTCTGTCGGACATTCCACACGTCAGATAACATGAGAACCAAATCAGGTTATTCCTCCCGCTCCTCTTTGTCCCATACCTGTCATAGGTGAACCATTCGAACATGTGGTGGTTGATTGTGTCGGACCGTTACCGAAGACAAAATCGGGTAACCAGTTTCTGTTAACGATTATGTGTATGGCTACAAGATACCCCGAGGCCATTCCTCTGAGAAGGATTACAGCTCCGATAGTGAGTAAAGCCTTAATTAAATTCTTCACGACATTCAGGTTACCGAAGGTGGTACAAAGTGATCAAGGTACCAATTTCCTATCCAAGCTCTTCAAGCAGTTGTTAAAATCTTTGTCAATTACGCACCGTGTGGCAAGCGCATATCACCCAGAGTCTCAGGGTGTGCTTGAAAAATGGCATCAGACACTGAAGTCTATGCTATGTAAATATTGTTTGGAATCTGAGAAAGATTGGGATGAGGGAGTTCCTCTAGTTTTGTTTGCTGCTCGTGAAACTGTGCAGGAGTCCCTAGGTTTCAATCCGGCTTAACTGGTGTTTGGTCACATAGTGAGAGGACCAATGAAAGTCCTTAAAGAACAGTTATTGTCCCAAGAGTTGTGTACAGGAGACGAGAATGTGTTGGACTACGTTAGTTGCTTTCGTGAGCGCTTACACCAAGCTTGTGCTCTCACAAAGGAAGCTCTGTCTTCCTCACAGAGGAGCATGAAAGACACTATGATAAAGAGGCTGTTTCTCGTCCACTACAACCAGGTGACCAAGTACTGGTGTTATTACCTGTTCCAGGATCTTAACTGTCAGCTCGTTTCTCTGGTCCTTATTTAATTGAAAAGAAAATAAGTGAAACTGACTATGTGCTTCAAACTCCTGATAGACAACGGCAATCTCGTGTGTGTCACATTAACATGTTGAAAGCTTACCACACCCGACCCATCACACAGTTAGAGAGTTCAAAAACAGAGTAAGGTACTGCTGTCTCCTCTGCTACTACTGCGTTGATAGTGGACTGTCATATTAATGATGTTGATGGATTGGAGTTGCGCAATACTCAGCAGCAGTGTGTTAGATTGCCCAACTCAGAAATGCTGCTGTCTATCTGGTTCATTTAACGGATGGACAGGCCAATGATATTGTGAGGCTACGACACAGTTTTCCATGTCTCTTTAATGACGTTCCTACTCGCACAAATGTGTTGGAACATGACATTAATGTTGGAAATGCTACACCTATCAAGCAACACCCATATCGTATCAACGCTTCCAAGAAGAAGATAATGAGGGATGAGGTGAAATAGTTGTTGAAGAATGACCTGGCTACGCCAAGTTCCAGCCCTTGGAGTTCTCCTTGCATTCTGGTTCCTAAACCTGATGGTACTTCCAGATTATGTACGGATTATCGAAAGGTAAATTCTGTCACAATGCCAGATTCGTACCCGTTACCCAGACTGGACGACTGTATCGACACTATTGGTGCTGCTAAGTATGTAACTAGGTTGGACCTCTTAAAAGGTTACTGGCAGGTTCCGTTACCTTCACGTGCTTCTGAGATTTCTGCCTTTGTGACCCCAGATAACTTCCTACAGTACTCAGTCATGGCTTTTGGGATGCGAAATGCACCAGCCACTTTCCAACGACTGGTTAAACTCCGTATTAGCTGGCGTTCCTAATTGTAGTGCATACCTTGATGACCTAGTGATTTATTCGTCTGAGTGGTCAGATCATGTTGACTCTCTAAGGGTAGTATGTGAACGGTTGGCAGCTGCTTCTCTAACCCTGAACTTGGCAAAGTGCGAGATTGGGAAGGCTACTGTTACCTATCTCGGTAAAGAGGTTGGCCATGGACAGGTGCATCCTTTTGATGCCAAGGTCTTGGCTATAACTGCATTCCTTGCACCTACCACCAGACGAGAGCTACGCCGCTTTTTAGGGATGGTTGGCTACTACCGTAGCTTCGGTAAAAATGTATCTGCGGTAGTTGCTCCATTGACCAATTTGCTCAGTCCGGCTAGATCATTTGTGTGGTTCCCTGATTGTAAGAGAGCTTTTGAATCTGCGAAAACACTGTTATGTAGTACCCCTGTACTTGCTGCTCCGGATTTTGAACAACCATTCAAACTTGAGGTAGATGCTAGTGCCAGAGGTGCTGGTGCTGTTCTACTGCAGCAGGACAAGAGTGGAGTGGATCATCCTGTTTGTTATTTTTCCCATAAATGTCAAACAAACTATGCAACAATAGAACAAGAAGCTCTTGCTTTGTTGTTAGCTCTGCAGTACTTTGAAGTATATATTGGTTCCAGTGCCCTACCAGTGATTGTATGTACTGACCATAACCCCTTAGTGTTTCTCCACCGGATGTACAACCAGAACCAGTGCCTTATGCGTTGGGCGCTGATTGTACAAAATTATAATTTGGAGATCTGCCACAAAAAGGGTTCTGATAATGTATTGGCAGATGCTTTGTCTCGTGTGTAATGATGATTTTTGTATGTTTTGTAAGGTTGACTTTGTTGTTGATCTTGTGAGTATTCATTGTAATACTGTGGTCGCAATCCCTAGGGTTGCTCTTTTAAGGGTGGGAGTGTTACGGATACAAGTATCCTGTGTGTTTCTTTTCTCTCCTTCTCCCCTCACAGGTGAAAATCATCACTCCCCAATCTGTCACCAATCAATCATCAATCAGAAGACACAACTCCTCCTGTTTCCTAACCAATCACAGTTCCTTTCCCTTGGTTTAAAAACCCTGTCAGTTGTTTGCTCTGGAGCTCAATCTCTTTGTAAATGCCATGTCTGTAGATCTCTCTGTTTCACTCTCTTTATGTATTGAGCTATCTTTTGTTTGAGCACCTCCATATCACTTTATCCTCACCTGTGAGTATTGTTTTTGGTTATGGTGTTTGTTTGCTGGTGGGAAAAGGGGGAAACAAGACAAGTCGCCCATGGGCATACACTACCCGTAGGTAAACTTTGTTAAATACACTAGTAAGAACTGGGCGGACCACCCACTATTTTTTTGTTAGTTAGTTAGCTGTTGAAATAGGCTAGTCTAGCTTAGGGGTGTTTTTGAATAATTATTATTTCTTTCCTTGGGTCCAGCTCAGCCCCTTTTCCTGCTCCCCCCATTACCATGTGTTTTCCAATAAACCCTCAGTTTGAGGGTAGATTTCAGTAGTCGTGGCTATTTCGTTCTCACTTTTACTTTGTCACTATTATAAATTGCATGAGTTATGTTACAGGTCTCATTACCATCCCCCCTAGACTGTCGGGCCAAAAGGGATTTGTAACACTCACAATACATGGCCCCATTCTTTCCTTCATACGGATCAGTCGTCCTGGTCTCTTTGCAGAAAAACAGCCCCAAAGCATGATGTTTCTACCCCCATGCTTCACAGTAGGTATGGTGTTCTTTGGATGCAACTCAGCATTCTTTGTCCTCCAAACACGCCGAGTTGAGTTTTTACCAAAATGTTCTATTTTGGTTTCATCTGACCATATGACATTCTCCCAATAATCTTCTGGATCATCCAAATGCTCTCTAGCAAACTTCAGACGGGCCTGGACATGTACTGGCTTAAGCAGGGGAACACGTCTGGCACTGCAGGATTTGAGTCCCTGGCGGCGTAGTGTATTACTGATGGTAGGCTTTGTTACTTTGGTCCCAGCTCTCTGCAGGTCATTCACTAGGTCCCCCCGTGTGGTTCTGAGATTTTTGCTCACCGTTCTTGTGGTCATTTTGACCCCACGGGGTGAGATCTTGCGTGGAGCCCCAGATTGAGTGAGATTATCAGTGGTCTTGTATGTCTTCCATTTCCTAATAATTGCTCCCACAGTTGATTTCTTCAAACCAAGCTGCTTACCTATTGCAGATTCAGTCTTCCCAGCCTGGTGCAGGTCTACAATTTTGTTTCTGGTGTCCTTTGACAGCTCTTTGGTCTTGGCCATAGTGGAGTTTGGAGTGTGACTGTTTGAGGTTGTGGACAGGTCTTTTTTATACTGATAAGTTCAAACCGGTGCCATTAATACAGGTAACGAGTGGAGGACAGAGGAGCCTCTTAAAGAAGTTGTTACAGGTCTGTGAGAGTCAAATATCTTCCTTGTTTGTAGATGACCAAATACTTATTTTCCACCATAATTTGCCAATAAATTCCTACAGTGTTATTTTCTGGATTTTTTTTTTCTCATTTTGCCTGTCATAGTTGAAGTGTACCTATGATAAATTACAGGCCTCATCTTTTTAAGTGGGAGAACTTGCACAATTGGTGGCTGACTAAATACTTTTTTGCCCCACTGTATATATTGAACTAAAATATAAACGCAAATGCAACAATTTCAAAGATTTTACTGAGTTATAGTTCATATAAGGCAATCAGTCAATTGAAATAAATTTAGTAGGTTGTAATCTATGGATTATACATGACTGGTAATATAGATATGCTTCTGTTGGTCAAAGATACCTTTAAAGGTAGGGAAGTGGATCAGAACCAGTCAATACCACCATTCGCCTCATGCAGCATGACCCATCTCATTCGCATAGTTGTGGGATGTTATCCCACTCCTCTTCAATGGCCTTGCGAAGTGACTGGATACTGGAACACTCTGTACACGTTGATCCAGAGCATCCCAAACATGCTCAATAGGTGACATGTGTGGTGAGTACATTTTCAGCTGCCAGGAATTGTGTACAGATCCTTGCGACATGGGGCAATGCACTATCATGCTGAAACATGAGGTGATGGCAGCGGATGAATGGCACGACAATGGCCCTCAAGGATCTCATCACCTTATCTCTGTGCATTCAAATTGCCATCAATAAAATGCAATTGTTTTTGTTGTCCGTAGCTCATACCAGCACACCACTGCCACCATAGGTCACGCTGTTTAGAAAGCAAACTGCTCGCCCACACGACGCCATACATGTGGTTGTGAGGTCAGTAGGTTGTACTGCCAAATTTCCTAAAATGATATTGGAGGTGGCTTATTGTAGCTCTGCTGGACATTCCTGCCGTCAGCATGCCAATTGCACGCTCCCTTAACTTGAGAGATCTGTGGTATTATGTTGTGTGAGAACTGCACATTTTAAAGAGGCCTTTTGTTGTCCCCAGAAAAACGTGCACCTGTGTAATGATCATGCTGTTTAATAATCTTCATGACATGCTACACCTGTCAGGTGGATGGATTATCTTGGCAAAGGCTCACCAACAAGGATTATAAGCACATTTGTGTACACAATTTGAGAGAGAGATGTTTTTTGTGCATATGGAACATTTCTGGGATCTTGATGATTTAAACTTTATTTAACTAGTCAAGTCAAATTAAGAACAAATTCTTATTTACAATGACTGCCCATACCAGCCAAAGCCAGACAACACTAGGCCAATTGTGCCACAGCCGGTTGTAATACAGCCAGGATCTGAACCAGGGTCTCTGTAGTGCTGCTGCTAGTACTGAGATGCAGTGCCTTAGACAGCTGTACACCTTAGGAGCAGCTCATGAAACATGGGACCAATTCTTTACATGTTGCATTTATAATTTTGTTAAGTATAAAAAAAAAATATTTGAAACATTTCAATTTGGCCTTACTGCTTTTAGGACATAGAAATGCATTGAATAACAGATTCATACATGGAAAAATATATAGTCCAAAAATATTGTGCCTGTCCCTATATTTGAGAGATTTAAGAAAGGTCAGGAACAGACACTGCTCAAAAAATAAAGGGAACACTAAAATAACACATCCTAGATCTAAATGTATGAAATATTCTTATTAAATACTTTTTTCTTTACATAGTTGAATGTGCTAACAACAAAATCACAGACATTATGAATGGAAATCAAATTTATCAACCCGTGGAGGTCTGGATTTGGAGTCACTCAAAATCAAAGTGGAAAACCACACTACAGGCTGATCCAACTTTGATGTAATGTCCTTAAAACAAGTCAAAATGAGGCTCAGTAGTGTGTGTGGCCTCCACGTGCCTGTATGACCTCCCTACAACGCCTGGGCATGCTCCTGATGAGGTGGCGGATGGTCTCCTGAGGGATCTCCTCCCAGACCTGGACTAAAGCATCCGCCAACTCCTGGATGGAGCGAGACATGATGTCCCAGATGTGCTCAATTGGATTCAGGTCTGGGGAACGGGCGGGACAGTCCATAGCATCAATGCCTTCCTCTTGCAGGAACTGCTGACACAGTCCAGCCACATGAGGTCTAGCATTGTCTTGCATTAGGAGGAACCCAGGGCCAACTGCACCAGTATATGGACTCACAAGGGGTCTGAGGATCTCATCTCTGTACCTAATGGCAGTCAGGCTACCTCTGGCGAGCACGTGGAGGGCGGCCCCGCAAAGAAATGCCACCCCACACCATGACTGACCCACCGCCAAACCGGTCATGCTGGAGGATGTTGCAGGCAGCAGAACGTTCTCCACAGCGTCTCCAGACTCTGTCACGTCTGTCACGTGCTCAGTGTGAACCTGCTTTCATCTGTGAAGAGCACAGGGCGCCAGTGGCGAATTTGCCAATCTTGGTGTTCTCTGGTAAATGCCAAACGTCCTGCATGGTGTTGGGCTGTAAGCACAACCCCCACCTGTGGACGTCGGGCCCTCATATCACCTTCATGGAGTCTATTTCTGACCGTTTGAACAGACACATGCACATTTGTGGCCTGCTGGAGGTCATTTTGCAGGGCTCTGGCAGTGCTCCTCCTGCTCCTCCTTGCACAAAGGCGGAGGTAGCGGTCCTGCTGCTGGGTTGTTGCCCTCCTACGGCCTCCTCCACGTCTCCTAATGTACCTGATGGCCTGTCTCCTGGTAGCGCCTCCATGCTCTATGCTCACTACGCTGACAGACACAGCAAACCTTCTTGCCACAGCTCGCAATTATGAGATGCACTGCCTGAGCCACTTGTGTGGGTTGTAGACTCCGTCTCAAAACCAGTTTTAATGACTCCAACCTAAGTGTATGTAAACTTTATAGTTTATTATTTTTTAAAAACTGGTACCAGGTATCATGACGTTGGCCCGTGGGTGAGGTTTATGATTCCCCCCCCCATAAAAACCTTTCTTCCTTTCCTCTCTCTTGACTCTACAGAAGGACTCTTGAAAAGCCTTTCTTAATAAACATAGAGAGTCTGGGAACATCAAAAGATGGGGGAAAGGAACCATATTTCGGTAATCCAACCAGTTAAAAATATGCGTTGGTACTTAACTTCTTGGTGACAGGGGGCAGTATTTTCACGTCCGGATGAAATGCATGCCCAAATTGGACTTCCCACCACCAATGGACCAAGCAGCGTGGTAAGGAGGAGCAGCGTGTAATGGACTCCTGGACATAGGAGGAAATCCTGAATGGGAAAGGACCCTGGAGGCAGGCTGGGGAGTATTGCCGTCCACGGGAGGAGCAGGAAGCAGCTAAAGCTGAGAGGCAGCGTTATGAGGGAACACGGCTGGCAAGGAAGCCCAAGAGGCAGCCCCCAACATTTTTGGGGGGAGGGGGCTCACGGGAGTGTGGCAGAGTCAGGTTGGAGACCTGAGCCAACTCCCCGTGCTTATTGTGGCGGCCGTCGTACTGGTCAGGCACCGTGTTTTCATGTCTCCAGTATGCGTTCTTAGCCCGGTGCGCTACATCCCAGCTCCCCGCATCTGCCGGGCTAGGGTGAGCATCCAGCCAGGAAGGTTTGTACCAGCCCTGCTCTCGAAACCTCCAGTACATCTCTACGGCCCAGGATATCCTGCGCCGGCTTTTCGAACGGTGTCTCCAGTGCGTCTGCACTGCCCAGTGCCATCCTGTGCCTGCGCCCCGCATGTCATGGGCCAAAGTCACCATCCAATCGAGGACGGGTTATGCAGGCTTTTAGCCAGAGACCTCCAGTGCTCCTTCACGGCCCAGTGTATCCGGTGCCTCGGCCAAGAACAAGGCCTCCTGCATGTCTCCCCAGCCCGGTGACTCCTGTGCCTACTCCCAGAGCCAGGCTTCTTGTGTGTCTCTCCATTCCAGTGACGATCCATGGCAAGAAGCCTCCAGTGACGATCCATGGCAAGAAGCCTCCAGTGACGATCCATGGCAAGAAGCCTCCAGTGACGATCCATGGCACGAAGCCTCCAGTGACGATCCATGGCACGAAGCCTCCAGTGACGATCCATGGCACGAAGCCTCCAGTGACGATCCATGGCACGAAGCCTCCAGTGACGATCCATGGCACGAAGCCTCCAGTGACGATCCATGGCACAAGCCTCCAGTGACGATCCATGCACGAAGCCTCCAGTGACGATCCATGCACGAAGCCTCCAGTGACGATCCATGGCACGAAGCCTCCAGTGACGATCCATGGCACGAAGCCTCCGGCGACGGCCTCCAGTCCGGAGCCTCCAGAGACGGCCCGCAGCAACGAGAGTGCCCAGTCCATGGCCCGTAGCAACGAGGGTGCCCAGTCCGTGGCCCGTAGCAACGAGGGTGCCCAGTCCGTGGCCCGTAGCAACGAGGGTGCCCAGTCCGTGGCCCGTAGCAACGAGGGTGCCCAGTCCGGGGCCCGTAGCAACGAGGGTGCCCAGTCCGGGGCGGTGGCGAGGTCTCTCACACCAGAGGCGTCACCAAAGCGGGGTGAGCCACACCTGAGCCGCCACCGCGGATGGATGCCCACCCAGACCCTCCCCTATAGGTTCAGGTTTTGCGGCCAGAGTCCGCACCTTTTAGGGGGGTACTGTCACGCTCTGACCATAGAGAGCCTTTTAATGTCTCTATTTGGTTTGGTCAGGGTGTGATTTGGGGTGGGCATTCTATTTCGTATTCCATGATTTGGCCGGGTATGGTTCTCAATCAGGGACAGCTGTCTATCGTTGTCTCTGATTGGGAACCATACTTAGGTAGCCCTTTTTCCCTCCTTTCTTTGTGGGAAGTTGACTTTGTTTAGGGCACATAGCCTTTGAGCTTCACGGTTTGTTTTTGTAGTGTTTATTGTTTTGTTCGGAGTCATTCTGATTAAATAAAAGAACATTTACGCTCATCACGCTGCACCTTGGTCCTCTCCTTTCAACAGCCATGACAACGACAAACTGTATCTTGGATAGTCTACACATTCTAGTTCAGATTCACATGGAATTGTTGTGCAATTTAACGAAACTGTAACTTTCTGTTCTGAGGACGTTAGGGCGACAGTCCTACGTTAAAAGGGATCCGATAATAAGCTGTTCCAAGGACATGTGGACTTGAGGTCCCCACGTTGAAAGGACAAAGACCACCTACAGAACTAAGCCAACCTTAGAGAACCTAACGAAATTAGCATAGAATTTCAATGTGAAGGTGACGACCTACATGCCGGAAGGATGAATTTCGATTATACCAGCTAGAATATAGCATGAGCATATAGCATGGCAACTTGGTATGAACTTTGAACTCTTATTCACTAAAGAAGTGCTACTCCCTCTGCCCGCTACACGTGGGCTAGGAGAGGACGGACAGAGTATCCATTCTACCACGCTCCAGTTCACCACTAGACAGTCTTCAGAGAACCAGAGATCCATGCTGGACAACCCGGCCTACGATCTACGACCAATCTACCGAAGCGCAGCTGAGTAAATATTTATTGCATTCTCCTTTTTCAAATGTGCAGTAATTTAGAATGCATAAGATACTGTATTTACAATAGCATAGCTTCTCCCTTTGTTACTCAGTCTTCCCGCTCTTTCACTCAAACCCAACCCCCTTTCCTTTGTGTAACCATCCGTCATCTTGGCTCCGTCCACCAGGGACATTTTCTTTATAACAATTTGTAATCAATGTATGATCCATTCTGTGTTTAGGTAATTCTGTGTGATTTAGTTATGTATTTAGTAAATAAATAATTAAACCACATTTTGTATTGCTGATTCAACTTTCGTGAAGATAACCAAGAATTTTCAGATGAGACTAAATAAGGTGAGGATTAAATATTGACTGCTACTGACTGCTAAGATGACTAGGTCTTTAAGAGTTTATTTTGAAGACAACAGCTCTGTAAACATTATTTTGTGGTGCTCAGACTTTCTAGTTAACTATCTACCTGATTAGCTTAATCAGGTAATATTAATTACAGAGAAATGATTTTATAGAATAGCATGTCATATCACTTATTCCATCATAGCCAAAGACACGACACAGGCTACCTGCAGACGATTCTTGTGAGGCATGTTGGCATCCTTGTGAGGGCTTGTAGGCCAAATCGTTTGGACGCTACTGACGTTTTCGTGAGAAGGTTTTTCGGGATCTCTCGTGGTCTGACAAACACAGCTCTAGCTCGGCCACCTTCCAATGCAGATATGGAAACCTTTGAATGCAGTGGATTGAGACGCAGCCCATGCAAATAAACAGACAGATTTTTGATTGGGATTTGTTTCATTATGCTAGTTCGATTTACAGGGGGGTGTGGACATCATCAATTCCAGGGGGTTAAGGCTGAGCACAAGCATAAAGACACAAACCTGCAACCAAAAATGTCACTTATCAAAATTACTGGCCATACAGTTTACAAAGTATACAGTTTACAAGACATTGACCACACTGAACTAAAAATGAGTAAAAATCTAACACGACCAATTGTGACAGCTGTGCAGGGGATGCATCCAAACAGAAAAACAGCAATGTAAATGTTAAAGCAGCCAAACAACTGCAGCCCTGAATGTTTACAGTCAAGGTGCTTGTTAGATGGTGCAGTCAGAACAACTGAGCATGATACAGTAATTCTGTCTGTCAGGCAAACTAAAATAATGTGGCCTCTGGGGCAGAATCTCACCCACCTACATTTTTGTGTCAATCACCACAAATCTCTTCCTTTTACTTATTCCATGTACTTTACCATCACAAAGTTGTCAGACTCTCCATAATTACCAAACACATGCTGCTTTTTACGACTGACCTAGCTCAGCAATCAGCTTTCAATAATAAAAACAGGGGTGTTTGCACATAAACATCAAATTTTACAACCAAGCCCATAAACAGTTTTATATTCCTCTCTAAAACTTCCAAATGAGGATTATGTGTGATGGAAGAGAGTGGATGTGAAATACTGCTGACGCACTTATATTTCACATGGCCGACCGACGCGTCGTCATCTCTGCGTTGGGTGACAAACACTCTGTGATGTCTCCGGCATGGCTAACAGCTGGTGCCTCTGAGTCATGCCTTGCAGGCTCTTGTTTTTGTGTTGAAATACCTACACAAATCACAGGCATAGAAACTGCTTTCTGCTCTGTCTGATGAATAGATTTTTTACAAGCACACTCTGCCAATGATTCTGTGGGGGATTATATATCACTGCAGAGCTGTGCCAGGACCACCCACTACTCATATTCAAATGAGGGATTATAACATTTAAAAACACATTACATTTGGATATAAATATTGCATACTGTGTGGTGATGTTTCAACCTAATTTGTGGGAATCACAATTTTGCAGGTCCTAAGTAAGTTTTTCAAGTCTTATCCTTCAAGTCTTGAGTCCGGATTTTCCATCTGTAAATGCTCTACAGATGTTCATATAAAAATGTAAAGCACCACAATATATCTCAGTTTATTGCATAAATCGTACATGCGTTGGATTGCAATGCTGGTGCAGTAAAATAATAATAAAAAATAATAAAATAATCCAGTCCATTTGAATGAATTACAGTGTAGGCTAATACAAGTGTAGGTTATGACACAATGTAAATGGAAAGGAAATCTAAAACGTAGTCAGCAGTAAAGTCTCCGGGTGAATGGAGGAGCTGTCCATGATGCTGTCATTCAAGGTCCTTTATTTAGTCTATTTGTAATGAGCACGGGACGGTTACATTTTGTCTTCTGCTCAGATGGATGAAGCCAGCGGGGAACACATGCAGTATACAGACACCATGGCTACAGATCTACCAAAGATTGGACTATCATGGCTCTCCAACTCTGTTCCTGGAGTGCTACCGTACAGTAGGGTTTCAGTCCAACCCCTGCTGTAACTAACCCGAATAATCTTTTATACCAGCTAATTATTGGAATCAGGTGTGCTAGATTAGAGTTGGAATGAATACCTACACGATGGTAGCTCTCCAGGAACAAGGTTGGAGAGCCCTGTTAAAAAATGATGCATAAAATGCATCCTCTAATTGCAATGTTTGCCTATTCCCACACATTGTCTCAATAAAATGTTATATTTTTTATACCCTCAAACACCAAGTTTGCCATACCTAATTTCGAAATAGGCCATCATCACTGTCAATCATGAATGATAATTACGCATGCCAATCATTTGATTGATCTCAATCAGTTTCATGGCAATGGCCTATGCATCTTGAATTGCTGTTTTGTGAGCGAGGTAGAGCAGATGACGTTAGCAAACTATTAGCCTAGTCTTGTATTTTGTTTCAATCAAAGCATATATCCTGCACAGCGGCTCTGAGTTCTGACACATGATCATTTTAGGGGGACTATTCAGCTTCAGCTAACCATCCTAAAATCTCATTAGAAATGAGATGTTTTTGTTGTAACAGTAGTGTTATAGGCCTGCTATGCTATTCCGTTCTGTTATATAAAATACCAATTCATTGTTATGTGATCTTGCACGACATTGATTCAGCTTTGATCTAACTTTACTAAATTAGCACCATTGAAAAGCCATAAAACCAAGCATTTGGTGTGGTGTATTCATGCATCTCAATAAACTATAACCTAATGGCATTATTACCTCCAACTTGGCCCAATTCCCATTTCCAATTTCCCACCCTTACATAGCCTACCCTAATAGGCCCTGCATCTCAACCAATAGTCAATATAGGCTAAAGATCCCAATCAGGGCTACAGCAACTTCAAGAGAGGGTCAGGCTCTTGGGCTGCGGTCCAAACACTTAAAAGACACACGCTATCCCCTCAGCCCTCAAATTAAGTGGACACTTCTGATGACGTATCATGACGTTTGACAAGTGTACACTTGCAGGGCAAGGGGAGAGGGAGGAAGGAATGATTTTTGAATGGACCACCCATGTCGGTGGAGGTTTATGAACATCAAGGCAGACAGGTGAATTTTTTTTAATATTCTGAAGTTGTCAAGCCTCCAACGGGCCTCTGCAGTATGTAGCCTACAGTTCCTCATCATTCATCAGAGAGAAGACATGGAAGAAACCACCATTTACCTACCTCTAGGCTGCTGTAGCCTACATATTTATTTAGTTTGTCATGGATTCTCTTTTTTTTTTAAGAAGTGAGGGAGAGCTCCCCCTACACGACACATCTCATTACTTGTGAAGCTAAGGCAGCTGCACTGCACTATTTCATCAATAAAAATATATATTAGGGGGGATTTATTTGTCACACCCCCACCCTCATAATACTTCCTGCATCAATGAATAATGTGTTACCCCAAGTAATAATGGGCAAGTCTCAAGTTAAGTCTCAAGTTCCACAGCTCAGGTTGAGTCAAGTCAAGTCCACCATTTTGGGTTTTGAGTCCTCAAGTCAATGGTTAAGTGTTGTATGCCAATTAAATGCCATTTTTTATTTCCATTGCAAGCTAGTAGTTCCGAACATTACCTCAATTTAGCTAACTAGCTCACACAGCAGAGCAATAATTGAATTCTAAACTCTTAATGGACTTCAAATGTCTGACAAAGTTTGAGGTTGTTTCAATTGCATCTGTGATTTTTGACTCACATGTTTAACAAACTGCAGATCTTTTTTTCCCCAGCACCACATCTTTGAAACCAAATGCAGCGATTTTTGGGACCGAAATCAGATGATGCCAGACAGACTCAATCAGCATAGAGCTGGGCGATATGGACAAAAAGTGATATTGCGATAAATGTAACTATTTTTCTCATAACAATAAATACAACGATAAAAACATTTTAATGGACAGTTACTTTCCATTAGCAGCAGGGCTCTAGACAATTTTTCCCAATGCCATGTAAGACAACTGATACGGTAGCAGGTGATTCAAAAAGTAAGCTCTTCCATCTAACATATCAAGGGAATGATTGATTTATATTTTGATGTGCAACCTGTCAAAATAGGATCCAGAATGATCCGATTTTTTTAGGGGGGGATCTTCAGAGATTATTTTGTTGAAATTTGTATGCATAATAGCGTATGCTATAGGCTATTATTCACCACCTGAGGATGTGGGAAAACACTAAATATTATATTGTTGCAAAATAGCCATTTAAGGTAATGGATTAATCTATTAGTAAATGTAATGTTCTATAAAAACAGTGGCTACTTGATTGAAGCCATTTCACTGCAAATTGAGAGTTGAGCTCTGGAGGCGCATCAACTCCATACTACATAGCCTACTCCGGTTGTAAAATTGTGTCATAAACTAAATATTAAGAGGTGAGAAATGAAGTATATACTCACAGGAAGTTGTGACCCTCCCCTCTGTAACTAATGGTATGTTTCCCCACAATTGCACTTTGAGCAATGGACATATGCTTGTTTTTATCAGAATGCATCTATCCATCCGCCATGTGGAGAGGGAGGGAGAGTGGATTGCTCACTCAGCAGCCGACAGCGAAACACAGACAGGTAAATAGCTTCATTGCAGGAATCAACATAAAGCATAGGCTATTACTGTTGACCAAATAATGGTTTTAGAACAATCTACAATAATGTTCTGTAAAAATCAACAGGAATGTTGTCTTGCAAAATCACCAAAAGTTACCGACCTAAGCAAACTGCAGCGAAAGGAGAGGAGGTGAAAGGATGAGAGGAAGGTGATGGGGAAATCTGAACAAGTCTGCCGAGTTTCTCGAGTTACACAGCTCAAGTCCAGGTTAAGTCATAGATGCTCAAGTTGAAGTCAAGTGGCAAGCATTTAAACATTTTGGCATGTCATGTGTAAAGACACAAAGTTAGTACTCGAGTCCAAGTCACGTGACTCTAGACCACACCTCTGGTGTGAACACTTAATGGGAATGTTCTTTCATAATGTCTACTGCTGTGGGTGGTAACCATAAGTGGCAGTTCTAACATTTTAAAAGTACATGTTTCATTAAGAGTGCGAAACATAATATACCACCTTTCAAAATGTACGTTAGTACAGTTAATGGAACAATGGGAATAAAATGTCAGTTGGCAGGAGGTGTACTTCTGCTGTGAGATCTCTAATCTGAGCTGGTCAAGTCTAACCTGCTTTAGAACAAAAATATAAATGCAACATGCAAGATTTTCAAAGATTTGAATGAGTTACAGTTCATATAAGGAAATCAAATCCTAATCTATGGATTTCACATGACTGGGAATACGGATATGATGGTCGCAGATACCTTAACAAAAATAGGGGTGTGGATCAGAAAACCAGTCAGTATCTGGTGTGACCACCATTTGCCTCATGCAGTGTGACACATCTCCTTCACATAGAGTTGATCAGGCTGTTGATTATGGCCTGTGGAATGATGTCGCACTCCTTCAATGGCTGTGAGAAGTTGCTGGATATCAGCGGGAACTGGAACATGCTGTTGTACACGTTGATGCAGAACATCCCAAACATGCTCAATGTCTGGTGAATATGGCTTCCAGGAATTGTGTACAAATCCTTGCGACATTGGGCTGTGCATTATCATTGTGAAACATGAGGTTATGGCAGCGGATGAATGGCACGGCAATGGGCCTCAGGATCTCATCACGGTATCTCAGTGCATTCATACTGCCATCAATAAAATGCAATTTTGCTCGTTTTCCGTAGCTTATGCCTGACCATACCATTACCCCACCGGCACCATGAGGCACTCTGTTCACAACGGCGACATCAGCAAAGAGCTCGTCCACACGACGCCCTACACGCTGTATGCCATCTGCCTGGTACAGTTGAAACTGGGATTCATCCGTGAAGAGCACACTTCTCTAGCATGCCAGTGGCCATCGCATGTGAGCATTTTCCCACTGAAGTCAGGTCAAAACCCTGGTGAGGAAGACGAGCAAGCAGATGAGTTTCCCTGAGACGGTTTCTGACAGTTTATGCAGAAATTCTTTGGTTGTGCAAACCCACAGTTTCATCAGCTGTCCGGGTGGCTGATCTCAGATGAACATGCAGGTGAAGAAGCTGTAATGTGGAGGTCCTGGGCTGGCATGGTTACATGTGGTCTGTAGTTGTGAGGCAGGTTGGACATACTGCCAAATTCTCTAAAATTACGTTGAAGGTTGCTTATGGTAGAGAAATTAACATAACATTCTCTGGCAACAGCTCTGTTGGACATTCCTGCTGCCAGCATGCCAATTGCACTCTCCCTCAAAACTTGAGACATCTGTGGCATTGTGTTATGTGACAAAACTGCACATTTTAGAGTGGCTTTTTATTTATCACAAGGTGCACCTGTATAATGATCATGGTGTTTAATCAGATTCTCGACAAGTAAGCTTTTTGTGCGTATGGAAAAAATTTCAGGGATCTTTTATTTTATTTCATGAAACATGGGACCAACACTTTACATGTTGCGTTTATATTTTTGTTCAGTATAGTTACACTTCACCTACTGATTTGAACATCTGGGATACTGTCTCAGATAAGTGTCTAGAAGGCCATTTTCAGCTTACTATCAGCCATCTTCACACCTTTCTCTTTCTCACAGAGTTGCACGCACACACACACTCAGTGTCATTTCTCCCCACCAGCCTCCATAGAATACTTTTTTGGCGATCAGATCACACCTTCATTGTCAATTAAAACAAAGCTTTTGGGAACAACTTTTGGAGAACATTGACTGTGGCAAGAAGAGATGCTCACTTATCAGAACCCCTACATCATTCTGCTCAGTTGATGATTTGTTTAAGCTATGTTAAAACCAAGGCAGGGAAAATCAAACACAATTAGTCATAATTTGGTATTATTTGTTGCACAGTTTATTACCCAAATCTGTTAACTTGGTATTTGTTTAGTAATATAAAAACATATTAATGCGGCATATGTTTCTGCAATAATGTACATAGCCTACAGCACAGTATAAGCTACAAGAACTGTGTAACAATCAAACTGTTGAGAAACCAATTCAATGTCCTATTTCTTTACATATCTTTGGACTTTAGTTTAAAGACGTGCCTGTTTGCCTACACACCAATGACTGACACTTGATTCGTATATCTCCAAACACCACCATGAACCTCTATCCAAAACAACAGCACCACCACCATTTGCACCACATCTTCAAATCCAAGTCGTGCCCGCCAAGAGATATCTTATTTATGCTCAGACAGGCTCAATGTTGGCTAGGACCGACAGGTGTGTTGCATTTGTGTCATGCAAAGCGTTGGCCGTATGGATTAGGAGCCTCCTGCCAGTCCTCTTCCTGTGCTGGGATGTGTGCATGAGGAGGCCAAGGCCTTCAGGCAGATGTACAGTATGTGGACTGGAGGGAGGGTGGGAATAGCCTACTACAATACAGTACACACAACTGTTTTATGGAAATACAGTACTGCACAGTCATAGAACGGTCAATCCTTGTCATCTATCTACTGTACATCCGGTACACGACATTCTTTTACAGATTACAGCTCTGCTTATTTACGTTCACATACATGTTTGTTTAGCAGTGAAATAGTATTTTACCAGATTTGCTACTCTGCATAAACCCAGGCAGAAAGATAAAAGGATGAAACTGAGCATGGATTATGTCTTCTGCTTTCTCCTCACAAAGAAAGACTTTGTCACATTGCTGACTATGTATGTACAGTTGCAGCTAAATATATTGGCACCCTTGCATTCTTCTTATGGGAATTATTTAGGGAATTTAATAGGGAATTATTCCGTATTTCTTCTTAAGTAAATGGAAATTAAAAACACTTTTGGTCACCACACCTTGTTATTGAATTTTCAACATTGCAGAACCAATTTTAATTTAGAAAATAAAGACAATGGCGTGAACAAAATGATTGGCACCCCGGAGCTAGTACTTGGTTGCACAGAGCTAGTTCTTGGTTGCACAGCTTTTGGCCAATACTGCAGTCAATCACTTCTTGTAGCCATCAATGATAATTTGCTGATTTTATGAAGGCTTGCGCACGTTCAAGGCCTCCAGTACCAGAGGCAGCAAAGCAACCCCACAGCATTATCAAACCTCCCCAACTTTGATTGTAGGGAAGGGGTTATTTTCATTGACTGTTTTATTTGGTTGTCAGTAAACAGGGTGCTGATTTGTATTGCCAGAGAGCTCTTATTTTGTTTCATTGGTCCACATAACATTTCCCTCTGGATTTAGGATTGTTTAGGAGGGTTTTTGTGAAGTTCATTCAGAATTCCTTGTGTCTCCTTCAGCAGTGGGGTCTTGCAATGTCTCTTTTGAAGTTGGACAACAACCCCAAACACACATAAAAAGTTCCCCGGAACGGTTCAAGAAGAAACACTGGACTGTTCTGGTGTGGCAGTTGAGTCCAGATCTGAATCACATCCATAACCTATGGCGAGAGCTGAAAACAGAAGTTGGTGGAGGGCACCCATCAAACATTTAATAATTAGAGCAGTTTGCTGCTGAAGAGCGGGCCAAATTGCCAGTAGAACGGTGCAGCAAGCTCATTGATGGCTACAAGAAAGCATTTGTTGGAAGGTATCTTGGCCAAAAGATGTGGAACCAATTCCTATTTTCTCCATTTAATTTGTAAACTTAAGTTTATAAAAATACAATTGGTTCTCCAATGTTGAAAATCCAATAAGGTGTGGAGACCAAACTTTCTTTTTTTTTACATTTGAGAAGAAATAGGGATTTATTTAAGAAATAATATACCTGGCCAATAATATACCGGTGACAATATACCTGGCCGCAACTGTATGTATGACCGTTTGGTGCTGTAGGATTATTACTGTGCTTCAACCTAACCGACTGCATCACTGGAGGAGAAGAAAACAGTGCCATCTATTGATCAACTGTGAAACGAAGCACTTTCTCCTGCAGTGCGAAGAATTCAGCACAGCCTTGGACAATTCAAAGACTATACAATGTGCAAACACACTCCATTCAATGTGGAGAGGCTACTACAGTTCTGCACTGAATTTGACCTTTGTGCATACCTTATATATGTCCATTCAATGAAAATGTTTCTATAGTGATTCTATATTAAAACTGACCTATCAGCTATGCACGTATGAGGAGAAAGAGGCAAGAAGAGGGATGGAAAGAGAGAGCGAAAACATGACAGCATGACAGCAGGACATATGCCCAGGCCGTGAGCAGAGTAACAGGCCCAACCCCCACTATTACACCCACCCAAGCCCCATCCTGTGACCTAAGAGGTATGTATCAGATGCTCAACATGCTCTGCTCACACCTACTGTGATGGTCCCGGCCTAAATCACACAAAAACAACACTAGACAAAATGGAACACAAAGCTTTTCTATGTCATACTGGAATATACAAGGTCTGAGGTCATCTGCCTTTGGCCTAAAGAGCAGAAGCCAGACTTCGTCAAAGAAATTGGAAATACAGACATTGTTATCCTAAAATAAACACGGTATAAAGGAGATGGACCCACTGATTGCCCTCTCGGATACAGAGAACAGGTTGTCCCATCCACCAAACTACCAGGTGTGAAACAGTGAAGCGACTCAGGGGGTACACTAATTTTGTATTGAGCAGACATTACCCACTCTGTTAAATTAGTTAAAACAGGAGCATTCTACATCTGGCGAGAAATAACAGAAGAATCAACATACTTTAATGATGACAGCTTCTCCATATCCTAGAGGGGTAGATCTACAATTTCCAGGCTCAGGGACATGTACTAGTCTGTGGTGACCTAAATGCCAGACCTGGACAAGAACTCGACACCCTCAGCACACAGCGGGACAAACATCTACCTGGAGGTGACAGCATTCCCTCCCCCATATGCCCCCCTATTCACAACTACAACAACATAAACAACAAAATGGGTCACAACTCCTGCAGCTCTGCCGGACACAGGGTATGTACATAGTCAATGGTAGGCTTCGAGGGACTCCTATGGCAGGTACGTCTATAACTCATCTCTTGGCAATAGTACTGATGACAAGTTAATCACTGACCTCAACCCAGAGTCTCTTAGAGCATTCACAGTCAATCCACGGACAGCCCTATCAGATCACAGAAAAATCACACTACTTGAACAGAGCTATGCTCAATCATGAGGCATCAAAGCCAAAGGAACTGAATAATATTAAGAAGTGCTATAGACGGAAGGAAAATAGTGTGGAAATCTACCAAAAACAATTAGCCAACAACAAATTTGATCCCTTCTAGACCATTTCCTGGACAAAAGGTTTCACTGTAATAGTGAAGGTGTAAACTTGGCAGTAAAAAAACGAAACAGAATATTTGACCTCTCAGCTTCCCTATCAAATCTAAAAATTTCAATAACCTAAGAACGAAATTGAGAAACCTATCCAACCAAAAACATAGTGACCCAGAAAGCTTTCACTATGTGTCACGTTCTGACCTTAGTTATATTGTTCTGTCTTTGTTATTAGTATGGTCAGGGCATGAGTTGGGTGGGTTGTCTATGTTCCTTTTTCTATGTTGTGTTTTGCGTTTGGCCTGGTAAGGTTCTCAATCAGAGGCAGGTGTCGTTAGTTTTCTCTGATTGAGAATCATACTTAGGTAGCCTTTTCCCATTTGTGTTTCGTGGGTGATTATTTTCTGTTATGTGTATGTCACCTTTCAGAACTGTTAAATTTCTCCTTAGTTATTTTGTTTAGTGTTCTCGGTTTGATAAATATATGATGAACACTTACCACGCTGCGCTTTGGTCCTCACCTCATTCCAACGACGATTGTCGCACTATGGCGAATAACTAAAGCAATACAGAAATATACCACGAAAAAAGAAGGAACAGCACGTCAGAAATCAGCTCAATGTAATTGAAGAATCAATTGAATCTAACCACTTCTGGGAAAATTGGAAAACAAACAACAACACGGAGAGTTATCTAAAACGGAGATGTGTGGATAAACCACTCCAATCTTTTTGTCTCTATATGATTTGTATATACACAAATTACACATCATCCAAAATACATTTGCAAGTCTAGCCACCTCATCTAACTACTTGGCTCCATCTGATACTCAATATCATGTCCATCTTCAACATTAATATAATCCAATTATTAACCTTCATATACAAAACACATACCTCCCAGACATCCTCCTCAAACCCTTCAATTGATTATTCTGGGTTAATTCCCAAATCCATGCATACAACACACTGTGATAACCTTCACCCTCCCAGCTGCCGGACCTCACATAGTCAATTCTCTATGAGCTACAGACTCTGTAGCAGTGTGTGCAAACCTGGTCAAGAACTACAAGAAAAGTATGATCTTTGTAATTCAAACAAAGGTTTCTATACCAAATATTAAGTTCTGCAATAAAATGCAAATTAATTACTTAAAAATCATAGATTGTGATTTTCTGGATTTTTGTTTTAGATTCCGTCTCTCACAGTTGAAGTGTACTTATGATAAAATTACAGCCCTCTACATGCTTTGTAAGTGGGAAAACCTGTAAAATTGGCAGTGTATCAAATACTTGTTCTCCCCACTGTAGTTTATTTAGCTGTGGTTTTCATATCAGCCCTCTTGGCATTCTTGCCTCACATGCACACCTTTGTCTGCCTTCTTTTTATCTGCACTGTTTTGTCTTCCACCTGTCTTCTTTCAAAAAATACAACTAAATACAAAACAAAAAAAGATACTGTATGCTGTAAAATGTGGATACACCATTATAGAAAGTATGACTGTCTTTACATGTCAGTGTAGACTTAAATGTCGTCTGTCAACAAAATGATTCACTACTGTTTAAATTGGCTACAACCCTGTCCTGTGCTATGGAGATATTATATCGCACTGCAAGTAAATCATGAGCAACTGGTGCAAGGCCAAAGGCAGAGGTCACATGGCTAGCAGACGGCCCTACTTCGGCGGTGTGGCTGGCACAGCTGGTACATATTGCAGAGAAGGTGGAAAGTACTGTTTAAACAACCAAGCAGAAAATAGGTATGTAACTTATTCTCCATCTTTTCGAATTAGAGTTGACTTGGGAGTCACACAAACGTTCACACACAAAAAAGCATGAAAAAAAACACAAGAACTAGCAATGTCTAGATTATGCTAAGAAAGATTACACATGATGCAACCCTATAGGATAAAGTACAACCATTCATGTTCAGCAATATATCTCTGGGATACGTCGGATAATGAGGTTTCTGATATGACATTTTGATGTAACATCTGTGGAGAATATGGGAGCCTGGTTGGAGGAAAAGTATTGGAAAGCATTTGCCATATCAATTATCACAATGTCAACACCTGACATATTCCACTGTTATAACGAATCACCCTACAGGAAGGACAAAATGGCCATGTTACTGTGATCCAGAAAGACCATATACAGAACATGAGAGAATTAGAACGTCTTTTTGGCAACTGAAAAAAAGACAGGCAAAAACATATGCATAAAAGATGTAATGATATCAAAACAACACTCAAATAGTATTATTAACAACCTTCCCCTCATAAAACCCCAGTGCTACCTACGTCTCTAATTGGCAAGTAATTTAAAACCTCCCATCATTATAGAGAAATGTGTATTAAATCTGGTAATTCAACAAAAAACAAGAATACAACTATTCTCCTTTGATTTGCATTATTACTGGCTAGCTTCCAGAGATGAGCTCTGGTGGTTTCTGCAGTCCTTGGGAATCAATTAAGACTTTGGCCAACAAAAGTAGAGGGATTGCAAGGAAATGTCTGTGCTGTGAATATCAATCTGGTCATCCTTGCATGGCAGACGAGGAAAATTGCTGCTGCACTAAACGCTTGTAAATAACACTGTTAAAAATCATTTAGGCTCAAATTGGACGAGATATAATTTAGAGGAGCACAATAGGTGATTGGGCTGATGTGTATTTAATGGTAGTGGTGCCATTATTTTTCTTAAACAAATACGTAAGATACTGTAGATGCCTTAAAAGAAATTGAGCAATTTGGTATTTTACTGTGAATTAATGATATTACCCCTGGAACCTACCATAAATATCATATCAAACCAAGCGATTTTAAATGAAGGTCAAGACAAATTCTTTGAATCATTTCTATAGAATCGCTTGGTGGGGGGGTGTACTAAGCTAACATATGGATTTGTTGTAATATGATCATAACATGGATCATCTGGCAAGTTCATTTAGAATTTAATGACCCTTTCGGTATCCAAAATAAATATTTATCAATTATTTGATTAAATATTTAATTTTGCCATTACTACTATAGCCCATAGAAACACATTGAAAATGTTTTTAAAAATGATCATAAGGTATAAAGTTTTGAAGTGTCTGTACTATATCTTGAAGCTAGGAAAGCTCACAAAATATATATGTATTAGTTTTCTTTACACATATTTAACCCCATATTTTGGGGGGCAGAAAACTACTTCCATATTTGCATTAGTCTGTATGTGTTACCTTCAGACAAGTCTCGTGACACTTTCCATAGAGTGGTCATGTTGTAACGGTCGTGGTAAGTGTTCATGATTTTTATTAACACTGAACAAAATAACAAAGTGAGAAACGAAAAAGACACAGTCCTGTCAGGTGCAGAACACTAAACAGAAGACAACTACCCACAAAACACTGGTGGAAATAAGGCTACCTAAGTATGGTTCCCAATCAGAGACAATAATAGACAGCTGTCCCTGATTGAGAACCATACCCGGCAAAGAAAAATAAATACAAAACATAGACAAATGAACATAGAATGTCCACCCAAATCACACCCTAACCAAAATAGAGACATAAAAAGCTCTCTAAGGTCAGGGAATGACAGTACCCCCCCAAAGGTGCGGACTCTGGCCGCAAAACCCTTACCTATATGTGAGGGTCTAGGTGGGCATTTCTCCGTGGTGGCGGGTCTGGTGCGGGACATAGACCCCGCTCCACCTCTGGCTTGGCCCACTTTGGTGGCACCTCTAGTGCGGGGACCTTCACCGCCAACCCCGGACTGGGGACCCTCGCTGCGGGCCCTGGGCTGGGCACCCTCGTTGCGGGCCCCGGACTGGGCACCCTCGATGCGGGCCGCGGACTGAGCACACTCGTTGCGGACCCCGGACTGGGCACCCTCGTTGCGGGCCCCAGACTAGGCACCCTTTATGGGGGCCCCCCGGACTGGAGGGCGTCGCTGGAGGCTCCGGACTGGAGACCGTCGCTGGAGGGGGAGACCTACAGGAGGCCTGGTCCTTAGATGCACAGGATGAACCGGGCTGTGGGGGAGCACTGGAGCTCTGGTGCGCAGCCTTGGCACCACTCCTCCAGGCTGAATGCCCAATTTAGCCTGGCCCCTCCAGAGTGCAGGCACAGGTCGAACTGGACTGTGGGAGAGCACTGGAGAACTAGTGCTTACCACTTGAACCTCTCCACTTGGCTGAATGCCCACTTTAGCCCGGCACAGGTGGAGCGCAGGCATAGGATGCACTGAACAGTCCCAGCGCACCGGAGACACAGTGCGCAGAACCTGCGCAGGATACTCTGGGCCAAAACGGAGCACCGGAGACCAAGCGCACTGAGCTGCCACAATCTGCCCTGGCTGGATGCCCACTCTTGCCTGGCACTTGCGGAGGGCTGGCATATAGCGCACCGGGCTATGAGCGCGCACTGGAGACACCATGCGCTTTACCGCATAACACGGTGCCTGACCAGTACCACGCTGCTTCCGGTAAGCACGGGGAGTTGGCTCTGGTCTATAGCCTGACTCCGCCAATCTCCCTGTGTGCACCCCATTAAAAATGGTTGGGGCTGCCTCTCGTGCCTGCTTCGCTGACTTGCCTCAAATCGCCGCCTCTCAGCTTTAGCTGCCTCCAGTTCCTCTCTCGGACGGCGATATTCCCCAGCCTGTCTCCAGGGTCCCTTTCCGTCCAGTATCTCCTCCCAAGTCCAGGCTGAACCCTCCGCTCCTCCATACCACGCTGCTGGGTCCGCTTGTGGTGGGTAGTTCTGTAATGATCGTCTGATGAAGAAGGAGTGGATCAAAGCGCAGCGTGGTAAGTGTTCATGATTTTTATGAACACTAGAACAAAATAACAAAGTGTGAAACGAAACCGAAACAGTTATGTCAGGTGCAGAACACTAAACAGAAAACAACTACCCACAAAACACAGGTGGGAAAAGGCTACCTATGTATGGTTCCCAATCAGAGACAACAATAGACAGCTGTCCCTAATTGAGAACCATACCTGGCCAAAACAAAGAAATACAAATCATAGACAAATGAACATAGAATGCCCACCCAAATCACACCCTGACCGAACCAAAATAGAGACATCAAAATTTCTCTAAGGTCAGGGCTTGACAGCTGTTCTGTAGGTCGGCCACCTTCCACCGCAGACGAGGAAGGCCGACATAGGCGGATGTGATGGATTGATTCTGATGGATTTTTTATGTTACTTAGATAGACGCATGGGAGGGTCAAAAGACTCTTCAGGATTATAAAATGGATGGGTATAATCCTGAATGCTGATTGGTTAAAGCCGGATTCCAGCAAGTATCTATTCCACAAGTTACCACCGGCTAAAGCTATGACATTGAAATGCCTATTTACTCTGTTCCATCTCACTGCGCACCAAAGGGCAGCGTGGTAAGAGTTCATGATTTTATTAACACTAGAACAAAATAACAAAGTGAGAAACGAAACCGAAACAGTCCTCTCAGGTGCAGAACACTAAACAGAAAACAACTACCCACAAAACACAGGTGGGAAAAGGCTACCTAAGTATGTCTCATCAGCCGAGCCAGAACATTTATAAACGTAATTTTTATGGATATATACAAATACACCACTGTTCAAAAGCTTGGGTTACTTAGAAGTGTCCTTGTTTTTGAAAGAAAATCACATAAAATTGAAATACAATGTAGACATAGTTAATGTTGTAAATGACTATTGTAGCTGGAAACGGCTGATTTTTAAACAGAATATGTAGAAAGGCGTACAGAGGCCCATTATCAGCAAACATCACTCCTGTGTTCCAATGGCATGTTGTGTTAGCTAATCCATGTTCATCATTTTAAAAGGCTAATTGATCATTAGGAAACCCTTATGCAATTATGTTAGCACGTTACGGGTTTCTAGGTGTGAAGGAGAGTCGGACCAAACTGCAGCGTGTAGATTGCGATCCATGTTTAATGAACAACGTAAACACGAATTAACACAAAACACTACAAAACAATAAACGTAACGAAAACCGAAACAGCCTATACTTGTGTCAACTAACACAGCGACAGGAACAAAGACACTAAGGACAATCACCCACGACAAACTCAAAGAATATGGCTGCCTAAATATGGTTCCCAATCAGAGACAACGATAAACACCTGCCTCTGATTGAGAACCACTCCAGACAGCCATAGACCTTGCTAGATAACCCCACTCGCTACAATCCCAATACACACACCAAAACCCCAAGACAAAACACACCACAATACAAAAACCCCATGCCACACCCTGGCCTGACCCAATACATGAAGAAAAACACAAAATACTTAGACCAGGGCGTGACAGCACAGTTGAAAACTGTCCTTAGACTAGACTAGTATCTGGAGCATCAGCATTTGTGGGTTAGACTACAGGCTCAAAATGACCAGAAGCAAAGGACATTCTTCTGAAACTTGTCAGTTTTATATTTTTCAAAGAAATGAAAGCTATTCCATGCGAGAAATTGCAGATCTCGTAAAATGCTGTGTACTACTCCCTTCACAGAACAGCACAAACTGGCACTAACCAGAATAGAAAGAGGAGTGGGAGGCCCAGGTGCACAACTGAGCAAGAGGACAAGTACATTAGCGTGTCTAGTTTGAGAAACAGACGCCTCACAAGTCCTTAACTGGCAGCTTCATTAAATAGTACCCGCAAAACACAAGTTTCAATGTCAACAGTGAAAAGGTAACTCCGGGATGCTGGCCTTCTAGGCAGAGTTGCAAAGAAAAAGCCAATAAAAAGAAAATACTAAGATGGGCAAAAGACCACCGACACTGGACAGAGGAGCTCTGCCTAAAAGGCCAGCATCCTGGAGTCGCCTCTTCACTGTTGACGTTGAGACTGGTGTTTTACGTGACTGTGTATAGACTCTTTGGTCTAAATCCAGTCACTGTGTGCGTTTGCAGTATATGATTTGTATTCAGTAGTGATGAGCAAATCAGAATTAAGTCCCAAGAACTTCCGTTTCAGTGACGACGCCAGTACTCCTGAGAGAACTGGCTTCATCACAAAACGCTATGTCATCATAGTGGCTTAGTGACCATAAAGCTTCCTACAACAAACACGGTGATTCACAATCCTTTTCAGGGACCATAGAATATTATGAAATATTTTTTTGTTGTTGGAACCACAAACCCACGTGGTAGTCTAGTCTATATTCTATAGCTATGAGAGAGATGCTTGTAGACATGGTAAAGCAAAACAACTTTATATGTATCCAAGGCGTGGGTGGCAGGCCCACATGACAATACTCCATACTGACATGCTGTCAAGCATAGATGCATACCTTTGTATTGCTCAATGCCATCCATTATTATATTGTCAAAGCACTAGAAATTCAACCATTCTTATCTTAGCACTATATGCTTGAAGGGAACATCACCTCTGAAATCTCCCATGGGGAACCCATACCCCTGACCCATCTATTTCTGTTTCACTGGAGGAATCCCTGATTACAATGCTGTGAAAAGGTATTTGCCCCATTCCATTTTTTAAAAACTGTTTCATATTTTTGATACTACATGTTATCAGATCTTCAACCAAGACCTAATATTAGATCAAGGGAACCTGGGTGAACAAATAACACAACAATTGCATACTTATTTGATTTATTTAATAAACAAAGTTATGCAACAACCAATGCCCCTGTGTGAAAAAATTATTTCCCTCTTACACTCAATGACTGGTTGTTCCACCGTTAGCTGCAATGATGCTAACCAAACACTTCCTCTATTGTATTTGTATTTATTATAGATCCCCATTAGCCAAAGCAGCAGCTACTCTTCCTGGGGTCCAGCAAAATAATGGCAGTTTATACCATTTTAAAAACATTACAATACATTCACAGACCGTGTGCCCTCAGGCCCCTACTCCACCACATATATACAGTACAACATCCTTGTGTATGTATAGTGCGTATGCTATCGTTTGTGAATGTCACACTGTTAGGTGCCTCCTAAGAAGAGGTAGGTGCAGGAGTCAGGAGCAGGAGAGCAAGGAAGTCCCAGTAGCACAATTGTTTATTGAAAGTCCCAACACAACAACAACAGGTGGGGAAACACACCCAACGAAGTCGCCACACAGGGAAATAACGTAGCACACGGAGGAGAAACCTCTACTCCTAATTACCATTCAAACGGTACGACGACCGTGAGAAAACAAAACCCTGTGGCGCAAACACGCAAACTTTCTTGGTGAAAACCCGAGGTCAGGTTGACCGAGACCCCCAGATGTTCCATGAACGCCTTCCAAACCCGGGACGTGAACTGGTCAGAAACTATGTCCTCAGGCACCCCATAGTGCTGGAAGACATGTTTAAACAGGGCCTCCGCAGTCTGTACACCAAACAGGAGGAGACAAACACTCACGTCCTTAGCTAAAGTGGCCCACCAGTCCTTCCCCCTAAGGCATCGCACCGTCCTATCGATACCCGGATGACCAGAGGAGAGTAACGTGTGAGCCCACCGAATCAACTTGTCGCGAACACCAAGCGGGACGTACTTCCGTCCAGCTGGACACTGAGGTGGAGTAGGCTCTGACCGAGATGCCTGCTAGATGTCCGCGTCCACACCAACGGTGCCACCAGACAAGAGGCCGGAAGTATGGGGGTGGGATCGATGGACCGCTCCTCTATATCATACAGACGGGACATTGCATCTGCCTTAGCGTTTTGGGAACCTGGTCTATACGATATCTAAATCTGAATCGGGTGAAAAACATAGCCCACCTTGCCTGGCGAGGGTTCAGTCTCCTCGCCGCCCGGATGTACTCCAGATTACGGTGGTCAGTCCAGATGAGGAAAGGGTGTTGAGCCCCTTCAAGCCAATGTCTCCACACCTTCAGAGCTTTTACGACAGTCAGCAACTCCCGGTTCCCCACGTCATATTTTCGCTCCGCCGGGCTGAGCTTCCTCGAAAAGAAAGCGCAGGGGCGGAGCTTCAGCGGCACTATGAGAGCACAGCTCCAATCCCAGACTCGGACGCGTCGACGTCCACTATGAATGCCAAAGAGGGATCCGGATGAGCCAACATGGGAGCCTCGGTAAACAGAGTCCTCAAGCGACAAAACGCTCTGTCCGCCTCGGCCGACCACCGCAGTCAAATACGCATGGCTGCAATGCGGTCACACTCCATCACCAACCCTGATGTGGAAATACGATACCCCAGGAAGGAGACGGCCTTTTAGGAGAACAAGCATTACTCAGCGCGTGTGGCGGAATATATCAGAATGTCATCGACATAAACCACCACACCCTGCCCGTGCAGGTCCCTGTGAATCTTGTCTACAAAGGATTGGAAGACGGCTGGGGCATTCTTCAACCCATACGACATGACGAGGTACTCATAATGGCCGGATGTGGTACTAAACGCTGTCATCCACTCATCTCCCTCCCGGATACGCACCAAGTTATACGTGCTCCTGAGATCCAGTTTTGTGAAAAAGCGTGCTCCGTGAAATGACACAATCACCATGGCGATGAGAGGTAGCAGGTAACTGTAGCGGGTAACTGTACCCCACCGTAATGGAATTTAGACCTCTATAGTCAATGCACGGACGCAGACCTCCCTCCTTCTTCACAAAAAAGGAACTTGAGGAGGCGGGTGATGTGGAGGGCCGAATGTGCCCCTGCCTCAGAGATTCAGAGACAAATGTTTCCATAGCCACCGTCTCCTCCTCTGACAGGCGATACATGTGACTCCTGGGAAGTGTGGCGTTTACCAGGAGGTTTATCGCACAATCCCCTCGTCGATGAGGTGGTAATTGGGTCGCCCTCTTTTTACAGAAGGCGATAGCCAAATCGGCATATTCTGGGGGAATGCGTATGGTGGAGATTTGGTCTGGACTCTCCACCATCGTTGCACTGATGGAAACTCCCACACACCAACCTGAGCACTCCTCTGACCACCCCTTTAAAGCCCTCTGTTGCCATGAAACAATGGGGTTGTGAAAGGCCAACGAGGGAATCCTCAGCACCACCGGAAATGCAGGAGAATCAATGAGGAAGAAACTAATTCTCTCCTCATGACCCCCCTGCATAACCATGTCCAGTGGAGCCGTGGCCTCCCTGACCACCCCTGACCCTAATGGTCGACTATCTAGGGAGTACACGGGGCAGGGTTTGTCCATCTGAACAAGGGGAATCCCTAACCTATGCGCGAATCCGCGGTCCATAATATTCCCCGCTGCGCCTGAATCTACTAGCCCCTTATGCTGAGAATGGGGGGAAAACTCAGGGAAAGAAATCAACACATACATGTGACAAACAGGGGGCTCTAGGTGAGCCTGGTGCTGACTCACCTGTGGTGTCCCAACAGTGTGCCGTCTCGACTCCCAGACGAGCCCCTCCAGCACCGGTCGGCAGTGTGCCCTCTCCGACCACACCTAGTGAGGAAGGGGCTCCTCCTCCGATCGCCCTCGCTGCAGCACCCCCTAACTCCATGGGTGTTGGAGCGGAGGCGCTGGGGGGTGGAACCAACAGGACCCGATCTGGACGCCCGCGCGTAGCCAGCAAGTTGTCCAACCTTATGGACATATCCACTAGCTGGTCCAGTGTGAGGGTGGTGGCTCTACATGCTAGGGCCCTGTCGTTCGACCCCGCGCCGGCGGCCAAGGTCCTGAACTCCAGAGCGAAGTCTTGTGTGCTCCTCATCTCCTGCCGTAAACGGAACAGACGTTCACCAGCCGCTCGACCCTCAGGTGGATGGTCGAACATGGCCCGGAAGTGGCGGGTATTCCTGACCCCTCCTGTCTCAGCCTCCAGTATTTATGCTGCAGTAGTTTGTGTTGGGGGGCTAGGGTCAGTTTGTTATATCTGGAGTACTTCTCCTGTCCTATTCGGTGTCCTGTGTGAATTTAAGTGTGCTCTCTCTAATTCTCTCTTTCTCTCTTTTTTTCTCTCTCTTGGAGGACTTGAGCCCTAGGACCATGCCTCAGGACTACCTGACATGATGACTCCTTGCTGTCCCCAGTCCACCTGGCCGTGCTGCTGCTGCAGTTTCAACTGTTCTGCCTTATTATTATTCAACCATGCTGGTCATTTATGAACATTTGAACATCTTGGCCATGTTCTGTTATAATCTCCACCCGGCACAGCCAGAAGAGGACTGGCCACCCCACATAGCCTGGTTCCTCTCTAGGTTTCTTCCTAGGTTTTGGCCTTTCTAGGGAGTTTTTGGCCCACTCCATAGCGTTCACGCTCTCACCTCCCGAAGGAGCTGGGTGAACGGTTGCCAGGTAAAGCTCCAGCTGGAGCAGGAACCCCTTGCAGTCGTCCCATCGTACTCCCTCGGGAGCGCGAGCCGGATACCGCTGGGGCTGGACGACGCCGGAGAAGGTGGTGGTGCTGGTTGGAGTGTGGCTGGTGGAGGGGTATAACACATGGAGGACAAACCTCTAATCCTAATTACCATTCAAACGGTACGACGACCGTGACAAAACAAAACCCTGTGGCGCAAACACGCACCCCTAACAGAGCAACAACAGCAAATAATCCCGCACAAATAATTAGCAGGCAGCGGAGGTTAATAAACCCACCGAAATTAACTAATAGGACACAGGTGTAAAAAAAACAGACACAGACACAAATGAAAAGGAAAAATGGATCGGTGGCAGCCAGTAGGCCGGCGGCGACGACGACCGCCGAGCACCGCCCAAAAAGGGAGAGGAGCCACCTTCGGTGGAAGTCATGACACACACCCTGATCTGTCTCACCTGTTTTGTGATTGTCGTCACCCATCTTCCGCATTATCCCCTGTGTATTTATACCTGTGTTCTCTGTTTGTCTGTTGCCAGTTCGTTTTGTTTCGTCAAGCCTACCAGCGTCTTTCCCTCTGCTCCTGTCTCTCGATTGTTCCTGTTTTCCCGGTTTTGACCATTCTGTCTGCCCTGACCTTGAGCCTGCCTGATGTCCTGTACCTTTTCCCAACCTATTACTGACCCCTACCTGCCCTTGACCTGTCTTTTTCCTTCACCTGTTGGATTAATAAACTGTTGTTACTTCGACATTGTCTGCATCTGGGTCTTACCTGAAACGTGATAGTGTGTGTGTGCATGCATGTGTCTATGTTTGTGATGCTTCGCAGTCCCAGCTGTTCCATAAGGTGTTTTTTTTAATCTGTTTTTTAAAATCGAATTTTACTGCTTGCATGAGTTACTTGATGTGGAATAGAGTTCCATGTAGTTATGGCTCTATTTAGTACTGTGTGCCTTCCATAGTCTGTTCTGGATTTGGGGACTGTGAAGAGACCTCTTGTGGCATGTTTAGTGGGGATGCATGGGTGTCCAAGTTATGCACCAGTAGTTGAAACAGACTGCTCGGTGCATTCAACATGTCAATACCTCTCATAAATACAAGCAGTGAGGAAGTCAATCTCTCCTTCACTTTGAGCCAGGAGAGATTGACATGCATATTATTAATATTAGCTCTCTGTGTACATCCAAGGACCAGCCGTGCTGCCCTGTTCTGAACCAATTGCAATTTTCCTAAGTCCTTTATTTGTGGCACCTGACCACTCGACTGAAGAATAGTCCAGGTGCGACAAAACGAGGGCCTGTAGGACCTGCATTGTTGACAGTGCTGTTAACCTGCTGCGACTCTAGGGGCAGTATTTTCATTTTTTGAAAAAAACGTTCCCGTTTTCAACAGGATATTTTGTCAGGACAAGATGCTAGAATATGCATATAATTGACAGCTTAGGATAGAAAACACTAACATTTCCAAAACTGTAAAGATATTGTCTGTGAGTATAACAGAACTGATGTTGCAGGCGAAAGCCTGAGAAAAAATCCAATCCGGAAGTGCCCCATGTTTTGAAAGCGCTGCGTTCCAATGAGTCCCTATTGAGCTGTGAATGTGCTATCAACCAGTTTACGCTTTCTACGTATTCCCCAAGGTGTCTACAGCATTGTGACGTAGTTTTACGCATTTATGTTGAAGAATAGCCGTAGGCGGCTACATTGCGTAAGTGGTCACCTGATGCCCCCAGGGTGACTCTCGAGTAAAATGCGGAGGTAGCCATTACTCCAATCGGTCCTACTGAAAAAATAATTGTCCCGACGGATATATTATCGAATAGATATTTGAAAAACACCTTGAGGATTGATTATAAACAATGTTTGCCATGTTTCTGTCGATATTGTGGAGCTAATTTGGAATAATTTTAGCCATTTTCGTGACTGCAATTTCCGGGAGATTTCTCAGCCAAACATGAAGGGAAAAAATGAACTTTGGCTCTCTACCGGGGAGTCTCGTGAGTGAAAACATCCGAAGTTCATCAAAGGTAAACGATTTAATTTGATTGCTTTTCTGATTTTCGTGACAAGGTTGCCTGGGGCTAGCATGGCATAATGCTATGCTAGTCTATTGATAAACTTACACAAATGTTTGTCTTGCTTTGGCTGTAAAGCATATTTTGAAAATCTGAGATGACAGGGTGATTAACAAAAGGCTAAGCTGTGTTCCAATATATTTCACTTGTGATTTTCATGAATAGGAATATTTATGTCCGTTGCATTATGCTAATTAGTGTCAGTCGATGATTACGCTCCCGGACCCGGGATGGGGAGTCACAAGAAGTTTTAAGAAGGTAGAACAGAGCCTTATCATGGACATACTTCTCCCCATCTTAGCTTATTTTGTATCAATATGTTTTGACCATGACAGTTTACAATCCAGAGTAACTCCAAGCAATTTAGTCACCTCAACTTGCTCAATTTCCACCATATCTTTTACAATATTTAGTTGAGGTTTAGGGTTTAGTTTTTTTGTATTTTTTTTATTTAACCTATATTTAACCAGGTAGGCTAGTTGAGAACAAGTTCTCATTTACAACTGCGACCTGGCCAAGATAAAGCATAGCAGTGTGAACAGACAACAACACAGAGTTACACATGGAGCAAACAATGAACAAGTCAATAACACAGTAGAAAAAGAAAAAAAAAGAGAGTCTATATACATTGTGTGCAAAAGGTATGAGGAGGTAGGCGAATAATTACAATTTTGCAGATTAACACTGGAGTGATAAATGATCAGACGGTCATGTACAGGTAGAGATACTGGTGTGCAAAAGAGCAGAAAAGTAAATAAATATAAACAGTATGGAGATGAGGTAGGTAAATTGGGTGGGCTATTTACCGATAGACTATGTACAGCTGCAGCGATCGGTTAGCTGCTCAGATAGCAGATGTTTGAAGTTGGTGAGGGAGATAAGTCTCCAACTTCAGCGATTTTTGCAATTCGTTCCAGTCACGAGCAGCAGAGAACTGGAACGAAAGGCAGCCAAATGAGGTGGTGGCTTTAGGAATGATCAGTGAGATACACCTACTGGAGCGCGTGCTACGGGTGGGTGTTGCCATCGTGACCAGTGAACTGAGATAAGGCGGAGCTTTACCTAGCATGGACCTGGAGCCAGTGGGTCTGGCGACGAATATGTAGCGAGGGCCAGCCGACTAGAGCATACGAGTCTCAGTAGTGGGTGGTATAAGGTGCTTTAGTAACAAAACGGATGGCACTGTGATAAACTGCATCCAGTTTGCTGAGTAGAGTATTGGAAGCTATTTTGTAGATGACATCGCCGAAGTCAAGGATCGGTAGGATAGTCAGTTTTACTAGGGTAAGTTTGGCGGCGTGAGTGAAGGAGGCTTTGTTGCGGAATAGAAAGCCAACACTAGATTTGATTTTAAATTGGAGATGTTGGATTTGAGTCTGGAAGGAGAGTTTACAGTCTAGCCAGACACCTAGGTACTTATAGATGTCCACATATTCTAGGTCGGAACCATCCAGGGTGGGGATGCTAGTCGGGCGTGCAGGTGCAGGCAGCGAACGGTTGAAAGCATGCATTTGGTTTTACTAGCGTATAAGAGCAGTTGGAGGCCACAGAAGTAGTGTTGTATGGCGTCGAAGCTCGTTTTGAGGTTAGATAGCACAGTGTCCAAGGAACGGCCGGAAGTATACAGAATGGTGTCGTCTGCGTAGAGGTGGATCAGGGAATCGCCCGCAGCAAGAGCACCATCATTGATATATACAGAGAAAAGAGTCGGCCTGAGAATTGAACTGAAACTTTGAAACTTTTTGGAGTTAGAGGTACAGGATGCAAATTTCTGCCTGAAAAAGCTGGCCTTGGCTTTCCTGACTGACTGCGTGTATTGGTTCCTGACTTCCCTGAACAGTTGCATATCGAGGGGACTATTCGATGCTATTGCCGTCCGCCACAGGATGTTTTTGTGCTGGTCGAGGGCAGTCAGGTCTGGAGTGAACCAAGGGCTATATCTGTTCTTAGTTCTGCATTTTTTGAACGGAGCATGCTTATCTAAAATGGTGAGGAAGTTACTTTTAAAGAATGACCAGGCATCCTCAACTGACGGGATGAGGTCAATATCCTTCCAGGATACCTGGGTCAGGTCGACTGCGGATCCATAGCGGATACAGGCAATGAGGCAGTGATAGCTGAGATCCTGGTTGAAGACAGCGGAGGTGTATTTGGAGGGCCAGTTGGTCAGGATGATGTCTATGAGGGTGCCCTTGTTTACAGATTTAGGGTTGTACCTGGTGGGTTCCTTGATGATTTGTGTGAGATTGAGGGCATCTAGCTTAGATTGTAGGACTGCCGGGGTGTTAAGCATATCCCAGTTTAGGTCACCTAACAGAACAAACTCTGAAGCTAGATGGGGGGCGATCAATTCACAAATGGTGTCCAGGGCACAGCTGGGAGCTGAGGGGGGTCTGTAGCAGGCGGCAACAGTGAGAGACATTTCTGGAGAGAGTAATTTTTTTAATTAGTAGTTCGAACTGTTTGGGTATGGACCTGGAAAGTATGACATTACTTTACAGGCTATCTCTGCAGTAGACTGCAACTCCTCCCCCTTTGGCAGTTCTATCTTGACGGAAAATGTTGTAGTTGCGTATGGAAATCTCAGAATTTTTGGTGGCCTTCCTAAGCCAGGATTCAGAAAGGGCAAGGACATCAGGGTTAGCAGAGTGTGCGAATGAGGGTGCCTGGGGACATGCAGGGCCTGGGTTTACCTCCACGTCACCCGCGGAACAGAGGAGGAGTAATATGAGGGTGCGGCTAAAGGCTATCAAAACTGGTCGCCTAGAGTGTTGGGGACAAAGAATAAAAGGAGCAGATTTCTGGGCATGGTTGAATATATTCAGGGCATAATGCCAGACAGGGGTATGGTGGGGTGCGGGTACAGCGGAGGTAAGCCCAGGCACTGGGTGATGATAGGAGAGGTTGTATCTCTGGACATGCTGGTTGTAATGGGTGAGGTCACTGCATGTGTGGGAGGTAGGACAAAGGGGGTATCAGAGGTATGAATAGTGGAACTAGGGGCTCCATTGTAAACTAAAACAATGATAACTCACCTGACCAACAGTATGCAAGGCATATTGACATTTGAGAGAGACATACAGCGAGGCATAAAATAATCACAGGTGTTGATTGGGAGAGCTAGCTAAAACAGCAGGTGAGACAACAACAGCAGGTAAAATGGCATTGACTAGGCTAGCAGTTAGCAGACTGGGGCTAAACAAGCTAGCTGTTAGTAGACCGGGGCAGGCTAGCAGTTAGCAGGCCGAATTAGCAAGCAAGCAGATAGCAAGGGCTAGAAAGTTAGCCTTTGGGGGACGTCGCGATGGGGTTAAGTCTGTTTATGCCTCTTCATGCGGTGACATCGATAGACCGCTCGTGGGTTCGGATATTGTAGCCCAGGAGCTCTGGCCGGGCTAGCTTCAAGCTAAGTGGATGGAAACGCTAACCAGGAGTAGTCATCCTGGGTTGCGGTTAGCTAGTTGTGAAGATCCAGATGAAAATGTTCCGTTTGCGGTGGGAATCCGGGGATAAAAATAATAGGTCCGTTATGCTCTGGTTAGAGTCGCGTTGTTCGAACTGGCGAGAGCTTTCTGAGCTAAAGGTTAGCTGATGACCGCTAGCAATGGTTTGCTGACTGATAGCTGGTAGTTAGCTGGTTAGATTCAGTTGAGGGGTTCCAGATCCAAAGGAAATATAAATACTTTAGAAGAAAAAAAAGCAGATCCACGCTACATTGGGTGAGGCGGGTTGCAGGAGAGAATTTAGATGTTGAGGTTTAGCAAAATATTTTAAAAGATATGCAAAGAAAAATATGTAAAAAATGATATATACAAGGGACACGACAGGACAAGACATCTGACTGTTACGCCATCTTGTATTTTGTCCCAAATACAATGCTTTTAGTTTTAGAAATATTTAGGACTAACATTCCTTGCCACCCACTCTGAAACTAACTGCAACTCTTTGTAAATTGTTGCAGTCAATTTCAGTCGCTGTAGTAGCTGACATATAGTGTTGAGTCATCCGCATACTAATACACTCTGGCTTTCCTCAAAGCCAGTGGCAATTCATTCGTAAAGATTACTTTTTTCAAAGGGCCTAGACAGCTGCCTTGGGGAATTCCTGATTTTACTTGGATTATTTTGGAGAGGCTTCCATTACCCTCTAGTGACACCCCATCCCGTGAATGGGACCGTTGTCATCATCTGACACTAATTAGCATAACGCAACGGACATAAATCTTCCTAGAAAATATTCCTATTCATGAAAATCACAAGTGAAATATATTGGAACACAGCTTAGCCTTTTGTTAATCACCCTGTCATCTCAGATTTTCAAAATATGCTTTACAGCCAAAGCTAGACAAGCATTTGTGTAAGTTAATCGATAGCCTAGCATAGCATTATGCCTTGCTAGCAGCAGGCAATCTTGTCACGAAAATCAGAAAAGCAATCATATGAAATTGTTTACCTTTGATGAAATTCGGATGTTTTCACTCACGAGGCTCCCAGGTAGATAGCCAAAGTTAATTTTTTCCCAAAAGATTATTTGTGTAGGCGAAATAGCTCCGTTTGTTCTTCACTTTTGGCTGAGAAATCGACCGGAAATTGCGGTCACAACAACGCCGAACAATATTCCAAATTAGCTCCATAATATCGACAGAAACATGGCAAACGTTGTTTATAATCAATCCTCAAGTTGTTTTTCAAATATCTATTCGATAATATATCAACCGGGACAATTGGTTTCTCAGTAGAAGCGATTGCAATAATGGCTACCTCTGTATTTTACGCAAGAATTTCTCTGGGAGCATCAGGTGACCACTTGCGTAATGAAGCCGCCTACAGGTATTCTTCAACATAAATGCGTAAAACTACGTCACAATGCTGTAGACACCTTGGGGAATGCGTAGAAAGCGTAATCTGGTTGATAGGGCATTCACAGCTCACTAGGGACGCATCGGAACGAAGGGCTTTCAAAAGATGAGTCACTTCCGGATTGGATTTTACTCAGGCTTTCGCCTGTAACATCAGTTCTGTTATACTCACATTACCAACAGGTTAAAGAACACCTTCTGTGTTCTGTTAATCAGGTAACTCTTTATCCACAATATTGCCGGGGGTGTAAAGCCATAACACATAAGTTTTGCCAGCAGCAGATTACGATCGATAATGTCAAAGGCCGCACTGAAGTCTAACAAAACAGCCTCCCCCCAAGATTTTCTCTCAGCCAATCATCAGTCATTTGTGCAAGACCTGTGTTGGTTGAATGTCCTTCTCTATAAGCATGCTGAAAGTTTGTTGTCAATTTGTTTACTGTAACATAGCATGGTATCTGATCAAACTCATTTTTTCCCAAAAGTTTACTACAAAACTTATTGTATAACCTCTTATACACTAAATTAGGCCCAGCCTTTGGAACTTTGGTTTTCCTAGATATGGCTACTATATTATGATCACTACATCCAATGGATCTGGATACAGCTTTCAAACAAATTTCTGCAGTATTAGTAAAGATGTGATCAATACATGTTGATGATTTCATTCCTGTGCTGTTTGTAAATACCCTGGTAGGTTGACTGATAACCTGAACCAGGTTGCAGGCACTGGTTACAGTTTGAAGCTTTTTTTGAGTGGGCAGCTTGATGAAAGCGAGTCAATATTGAAATCACCCAGAAAATATACCTCTTTGTTGATATCACATACACTAACAAGCATTTCACACATTTTATCCAGATACTGACTGTTAGCACTTGAAGTAATGTAGCAGTTTCCCACCAGAATGGCATTTAAGTGAGGCAGATGAACCTGTTGCAATATTACTTCAAAAGTATTTGACATGAGATCCTCTCTAATCTTTACAGGAATGTGGTTCTGAAAATAAACAGCAACACCTCCACCATTGGCATTTCTATATTTTCTACAAATGTTATAACCTTGTAATGCTACCACTGTATCTGTCACGCCCTGATCTGTTTCACCTGTCCTTGTGATTGTCTCTACCACCTCCAGGTGTCGCTTATTTTCCCCGGTGTATTTATCCCTGTGTTTCCTGTCTCTCTGCGCCAGTTCATCTTGTCAAGTCAAGCATGTTTTTACTGTACTCTTGCTTTTTCTTATCTCTCTTTTGCTAGTCTTCCCAGTTTTGACCCTTGCCTGCCCTGACTCTGAACCCGCCTGCCTGACGATACCGCCCTGCCTTGACCTCGAGCCTGCCTGCCACTCTGTACCTCCTGGACTCCTACCTTGTTAAGATCTTTGTGCCTGTCCACGACCATTTTCTTGCCTGCCTCTTGGATACTAATAAATATCAGACACTCAAACCATCTGCCTCCTGTGTCTGCATCTGGGTCTCGCAATGTGCCCTTAGATAATACCTTTGACAATACTCTAAGTCAGTTTCAGAGATAGTCAGAATATTAATGTCATCTGTTACTAGCAAATTATTGATTTCATGAACCTTGTTTCTTCAGCTACATATATTAACATGGGCTATTTTGAGAACTTTTCTTCTGGGATGCTTACTTGCTTTCATTGCTTTACTGGGAGGGAAGCTTAGCAGCAATAGATGTGCTCATGTTATTTATGTTAATGCAGGGTGAGCTGCTCACAGTGGGCTTCCCTCCTAGGGCACACCGGTTTAGTGCTAAAAGTATACATCTGGTTCATAGGCACATGATTACTGCATACAATAGCTGTAGGATCAGTAAAGGCACCCAGGGCAGTTATAAATGAGGTTACTTATCTTGTGTCTACTGATGCCCCTGGTGTAATGTACATTTGCTGAAGCATTATGACAACTCTGCGTCACAAATGGTAGGGATTAGCTGAGCTGGGCTGGGTCATTGATGAGTCATTGTCTCAGCGCAGCCTTATAGTGCTGTGAAAGGATCCAGGGTCCCAAATGATTTGGCTGGATCCCATCCTCCTTATGAAGCCTGTTTTGTTTCCAAAAGGTGTCGAAATTGTCAACAAAGTTACACCCGTTGAGCTGCAATAATCACGTAGCCAGTTGTGAAGAGAAAGAATCCTGCTAAAGCGTTCAATGCCGATTCAGAGATGGCAGAGGGCCAGATACGATGGGTCTTTTGTCAGTGTTTAGAGAGTCAATCAACTCTTTAAAATTCAGTTTCTACTTTACAGAACTACCCAACATAATATCATTAAAACCAACATGGACTACGATAGAATCAATTTCCATGTCCTGGCATAGTACATTTGGGAGCAGCTTAGTAATGCCATTTACTCGAGCACCGGGATACAACATTGTTTCTGTCCAGCCACCGGCGTAGAAAATATGAACATTCCACTCTGCGTTTTCCCCAGTTTCTTACGTAGGCTGGCGACCTGCATGATCAATGAAGCCACCTCAAGCCTATAATCATCGTCAAGTAAACAATTGCCACATTGGAACTCCGAGTGCTCCAGTTAGTCCCGAAACAGTGTGTAATAGATACAGCTCCTACAGCACTGGAACCGTACATTTTTCTCTCCAGACAAAGAGGGCTCCATTGCAAATTAATCTGGTACCAACTTCATTAGCTTGATGGCTAGCAGCCTGTAGTTGTTGATCAGTCTCTCACGTTCCTGTGGAGGAATTTAAGTCCACTCTTCCATGCAGAACTGCTTTAACTCAGCAACATTTCTGAGTTTTCAAGCATGAACCGCTCATTTCAAGTCCTACCACAACATTTCAATTGGGATTAGGTCTGGACTTTGACTAGGCCATTCCAAAACTCAGCACAGGATAGCCTGACATTCTCCTGTAGAATTCTCTGATACTGTCACGTTGTTCGTAATAATGAAGGTCGGACTAAGGTGCAGCATTCGTAGAGTTCCACATATTTACTAGAAAGTGAAACTTAGAAAAAAAGCAATAAAGAATCAACTAAACGTGACGACAATCCAGTGCTAACAGGCAACTAAACATAAACAATATCCCATAACACACAGGTGGAAAAATGCAACTTAAGTATGATCCCCAATTAGAGACAATGATTACCAGATGCCTCTAATTGGGAAGCATACACAAACCCCAACATAGAAAATTAAACCTAGAACCCCACATAGAAATAATAAACTAGACTAAAACCCCTAGTCACGCCCTGACCTACTCTACTTTAGAAAACACAGGCTTTCTATGGTCAGGACGTGACAGATACAGAGCAGAATTCAGGGTTCCTTCTTTTAAGACAAGTGGTCCTGAGGCAGCACGGCATCCCCAAATATGGGACCCATGTCATCCAAAAATGCATTTTCACAGCAATGTGTCTTCTTAATCTTTCTGAAAAAAGACTGAGAATAAAACATAAAAACAGAGTAAAAAGGTTTGACACAATGAGATCGCTAGCTAGATGACGGGCTCGTCCATGCTAACAGAAAGGGCATAACTTGGCAATAAAATATAATCAGTTTTAACACGTGCCTCTGCTGATACTGTTATAATTTCTGGTGTCAAATCCATAATTTCACACAGAGAAAGTAATAGGATTTCAGATTTGATTAGCTGTTCTTAAAGGATCTCCTTCCCTATGAGAGTGAAAGATGTTTTGAGCTCACCGAACCACTCAGTCTGCACAAAGGTTTCTACAACTGACACTGACATACAGGCAATTACTTTATGAGAAATACCACGGAAGGCACTTCTTGAGGGGGTGACAAAAGAGACCATTCTCAGCGGATGTAGGCAGCGTTGCTCTTCACATCTTATAGGCGATGGGACTGTAAGAGGATGGTCATTTGGATTGGAAAGTCGTCTCTTCTTTAACTTTACAATGGAGGTTCAAAAATTAAGCCCATTGTCCCCCACGTCCTTCCTGAATAAGTCAGTGGGTGACAGAAAGGTTCTGTTGCTGTCATTCCCAGGCTGGGCCCAGGGAATGTGTGTTTGCACATTAACCCTAGGCTCTATTGGTTTCAGACTCTCTGCAAGCAAGCGGGTTGACAGAGATGAAGGTTCACACATCATCCCTCCATCGCCTCCTTCCATCCCTCCCTAACAGGCCCCTACCTCTCGAGAGTCCCATCGCAGCACTGGCCTGCTCTCTCTCTCCCCTCTCCCTCATCTCATCAATCCCTCTCCCCATCCCCCCCCCCCGCTCTCTCCCTCTTTCCCATGCAGAGTCCCATGCAGCTTGCCTGGCTTCACTCTCTCACTCACACATAATGCTAATGTGAAACCCCTCTGCCCTTCTTCCTAGCCACTTCATCAAGTCAGGTGCAGGCACGTGTTGAGAGAGAGAGAGGCGAGAGCTGAGAAGTATCAAGTTAAAGGGTTTACCAAACTCATATTGCCATACATCCCTTATCTCGGCTCCACACGTGATTATATTTCCACTGCCCATGTTTACATGCCCCTGAAAACATCTTGTTTACTCAGACAGACATGACCCCCATTATTATAATGCATGTTATTACCTGCTTATGCCCAGGCCCCTCTGCACCGTGCGTAGGTGCAGTACTCTGGCATGGCCTGCAGTTTGATGGGTATCCCAGGATTACCCCCTTTTGAAAAAATGGAATAATCTGTGCACTAACAGTGATACAATAATAGTTTGTACGGTCCTCTTGAGGTGCATTTCATCTAGGATTCTACCTGTTATGAGCTCCGTATCTTTAGTAGTAGTTTTGAGGGTTATTTATTTTATTGTTATGGTTTTGTGTATTTTGTGTACAGATTATTAGAGAGCTAACAATGCAGAGAGACAGGAGGGCGAGGCTCATATCCAGAGTACACACATCTCCTGTCATGATGTTCCCCACCCCCCTTCACAGCTGTTCTACAGATTTTGTGGAGACAGAAAATTCTAATGGTCTTGTTTTACTTCCCCCTCGCAAGCTACAAAACAAGAAATACGGTGGACAATGTGTTACAGAATAATCCTGTTGTACCAGGCGATGTAAGAGACAACCTAGCAACCCCCTCCAGTGTGGAATGGGGAACGGGGTGAAGAGGAGTGGCATGAGGAGCACTCTCATTCTCCTCTATCAGTTTGACCTCACATCTCATCTGGGCCTGTAGCACAGGCTTAATCCCCTACCCTCAGAGACAGGCTCAACATGCAGGAGTCCATTGTTGCTTAATTAATTACTGAATGGTGTGCAGGTATGGTGCAGTCAGAGGGAGAGATAAGGCAGAGACGGGTTCTCCCTGATGGGAACCTCTGAACAATGAGCAGTTGTGTTTACCCACAATTTGGGCTCAGCTTGGATGTAGCCTACAAGACAACAAGCAGAAAATTGTCTCAGAGAGTAAGAGTAAGAGCTGCGTACAGGCTATGTTCACAAGACACAAAGAGAGTAGAGAAGGTGGAAGAAACCCTGGAACCCTGAGTTCAAAACCAACGTAACATTTTGTAGCCTTGCTAATTTCTAGCCATGTCAGCATTATCAAGTGCAATAGTAACTTAACAGAAACATTATGTGTAATAATCACATTTATTGCACTGGAGTCCTAGATTTATGTCATGTGTCAGCTTTATATGACCCTTCATCTAAGGGTCGAAACACAATGCAAATTATTTGGTCTGAGTTAGTTAAATCAGGGTTCTGAGCACGTTTTTCTCCATGGAACTAGCCCTCCAGATCTGATGACTACAGATTTTGACAAGAAATGAACACAGCACAGGACAAACTTTGTGCTGAGTGATACAACAGGAACACAGAGCAGGTGTGGGTCGGGCGTTTTTGCTATTGTAAGGCTATAGTGAGTTGAGCCCAGTGAAGGGGATGGGATTGCAATGTATGAGCAGAATGCCATTGCTACCAAAGTGCAGTCCATATCATTTAGATCTGCAGAGCAATTATGAAATACTCAACACCATGGAGAGAGGGGGAAGAGAGAAGAGAAAGAGAGAGAGAGAGAGAGAGAGAGAGAGAGAGAGAGAGAGAGAGAAAGAGAAAGAGAGAGGGAGAGTGAGAGAAGGGTTGTCACAGCCACTAGGCACTGAGCACTACACTACAGTAATGTGATTTCTATTGATGGGGAAATTTTAAATACTGTATGTTGAAGGGTATATTCAATGTAAATTAAAACTAGATTAAAAGAGCAGGGCTGGCGCAGATGTAGTTGACAGTGTGAGGCAGAATGGCAATGTGCGAGATGACAATACAGCACAACACAGCGCGGCACAACACAGCAAAACACAAAATGGCACAACACAACACAGCATGACACGACACAGCACAACACCGCACAACACAACACAGCATGACACGACACAGCACAACACAGCACAACAAGACACAGCACGACAACACAACACAGCACAAAACAACACTGCACAACACATGACACAACACAACTCAGCACAACATGACACAACACGGCATGGCAGTGACTCAATACGGCACGACACAACATGACACAGCACATGCAGCCAACAACACGACATGGCACGACACAGCACAGCACAGCACAACACAGTGAAGACCTAATGAGGGCCACACCAATAATTTAGACTACTAGAACATCACCATCATGACAAACCGATGCCCTCCACTGTATTCGCTTGACACATTGTGTATTTCACAGTCATTTTGTACAGAGATAATAAAAGAGATGAAGCAAACAAATGTATTGGTATTGCTTTCTAGAGTAAATGGAGACAGGCTTTGCCCATTTCATGAGCCCACCGACAGCACCTATTTAATGTGTCCATTAACAGTGGGATGACACATTCGGATTTACTTGCCATTCTGTAGCTTTATTTCTCTGAATGGTGTAGTTAAAACAGATTTTCTCTCAATTCAAATTTCAAGAAGAACAATCTTTTTAATTGTTTTTTATATTATTCTAAAATCGCCTCTAAATTACAGGGTTGTGGGACATTGATAAACGTTCAGAGCACCTGTCTCAAACAACACATGCAGTGCCTTCAGAAAGTATTCTTAACATTTGACTTATTCCACATTTTGTTGTGTTACAGCCTGAATTCAAAATGGATTCCATAGATGTTCTTTCTCACCCATACCCCATAATGACAAAGTGAAAAATATGTAACTTTTTTTTTGCAAATGTATTGAAAATTAAAAACAGAAATATCTCATTTACATAAGTATTCACACACCTGAGTCAATACTTTGTAGAAGCACCTTTGGCAGCTATTACAGCTGTGAGTCTTTCTGGCTAAGTCTCTAAGAGCTTTCCTCAATTGAATTATGCAACATTTGCCCATTTGTATTTTCCAATTTATTCAAGCTCGGGCAAATTGGTTGTTGATCATTGATAGACAACCGTTTTCAGGTCTTGCCATAGGTTTTCAAGTATACTGAGCAAAACTATAAAATAAATATGTGAAGTGTTTTTTTAACCGCACAAAAACCTTATTTCTCTATAATGTTGTGCACAAATTTGTTTACATCCCTGTTAAGCATTTCTCCTTTGCCAAGATAATCCATCCACCTGACAGGTGTGGCATATCAAGAAGCTGATTAAACAGCATGATCATTACACAGGTACACCTTGCGCTGAGGACAATAAAAGGCCACTTACATTTACAGTACATCCAGCTGGCCTCACAACCGCAGATGACGTGTAACTACTCCTGCCCAGAACCTCCACAATCGGCTTCAACACCTGAGGGATCATCTTAGGCCAGCCACTCGGACAGCTGATGGTCGTAACTGACTTCAGTGGGAAAATGCTCACTCCGATTGCCACTGGCAGACTGGAGAGGTGTGCTCTTCACAGATGAATCATGTGAGCGAACGGGTTTGCTCCATGGTGGTGGTGGGGTTGTGGTATGGGCAGGCATAAGCTAAGGACAGTGAACACAATTGCATTTCATTAATGGCAATTTGAATGCACAGAGATACCGTGACGAGATGATGAGCCCCATTGTCATGCCATTCATCCACCTCCATCACCTCATGTATCAGCATGATAATTCACAGATCTGTACACAATTCCCGAAAACTGAAAATGTCCCAGTTCTTCCAGGGCCTGCATACTATCCAGACATGTCACCCATTGAGCATGTTTAGGATGAACTGGATCGATGTGTACGGCAGCGTGTTCCAGTTCCTGTTAATATCAAACAATTTTGCACACAGCCATTGAAGAGGAAAGGGACAACATTCCACAGACCACAATCAACAGCCTGATCAACTCTATGCGAAAGGAAATGTGTCATGTTGCATGAGGCAAATGGTGGTCCATGGTCACACTAGATACTGACTGATTTTCTAATCCACGCCCCTCATTTTTTTAAAGGTATTTGTGACAAACACATGCATACCTGTACTCCCAATCATTTGAAATCCATAGATTAGTGCCTCATACATTCATTTATATTGACTGGTTTTCTTATATGAACTGTACAATCTTTGAAATTGTTGCATATTAAGTTTATATTTTTGTTCAATGTAGATTTAAGTCAAAACTGTAACTTGGAAATTCAGGAACATTCACTGTCTTTTTGTTAAGCAACTCCAGTGTAGATTTGGCCTGAGGTTATTGTCCTGGAAAGGGGAATTCATTTCCCAGTGTCTGGTGGAAAGCAGTCTGAACCTGTCACGCCCTGGTCTTAGTATGTGACATGGGTTTATTTTGTGTTATGTTCATGTATGGGGGTTTTTCGTAGGTTTTGGGATTGTGGCTTAGTGGGGTTTTCTAGCAGAGTCTATGGCTGCCTGAGGCGGTTCTCAATCAGAGTCAGGTGATTCTCGTTGTCTCTGATTGGGAACCATATTTAGGTAGCCCGGGTTTCACTGTGTGTTTGTGGGTGATTGTTCCTGTCTCAGTGTTTTGTATTTCACCAGATAGGCTGTATAGGTTTTCACGGTCCGTTTGTTGTTTTGTATTTTGTGTTTATTCGTTAATTAAACATGTATCTAACTTACCACGCTGCATTTTGGTCCGACTCTCTTTCACCCGAAGAAAGCCGTACAGAATCACCCACCACAACTGGACCAAGCAGCGTGGTGACAGGCAGCGACAGCAACAGCAGCGAAAAGAGGAATGGACATGGGAGGACGTTATGGACAGCAGGAGTATGGACTATACTACTTGGGAGGAAATAGACAGGTGGGCGGTCGACCCAGAGAGAGTGCCGGAGCCCGCATGGGATTCGCTGGAGCAGAGAGAGGAGGGCTATAGGAGAATGGAGTTGAAGAGACAAGCACGGCGGCACAGAGGGAAGCCTGAGAGCCAGCCCCAAAAATTTCTTGGGGGCCTCAGGGAGAGTATGGCAGAGTCAGGATTCAAACCTGAGCCAACTCCCCTGTTTATCGTGAGGAGCAGCGATCACAGGACTTCTGGACTTGGGAGGAAATATTGGACGGAAAAGGACCCTGGGCACAGCCTAGTGAATATCGACGCCCCAAAGAAGAACTGGAGGCGGCGAAAGCGGAGAGGCGCTGGTATGAAGAGGCAGCACGGCGACGCGGATGGAAGCCCGAGAGTCAGCCCCAAAAATGTATTGGGGGGCTCACAGGGAGTATGGCTACGCCAGGTAGGAGACCTGCGCAAACTTCCTGTGCTTACCGGGGCTAAAGAGACCGGGCAGGCACCGTGTTATGCTGTGGAGCGCACGGTGTCTCCAGTGCGGGTGCATAGCCCGGTGCGGTACATACCAGCTCTTCGTATTGGCCGGGCTAGAGTGGGCATCGAGCCAGGTAAGGTTGGGCAGGCTCGGTGCTTAAGAGCTCCAGTGCGCCTGCACGGTCCGGTCTATCCAGTGCCACCTCCACACACCAGTCCTCCGGTGGCAGCTCCCCGCACCAGGCTTCCTGTGCATGTCCTCTACCCAGTGCCAGCACCACGCACCAGGCCTTCAGTGTGCCTCGCCTGTTTAGCGCTGCCGGAGCCTCCCGCCTGTTCAGCGCAGCCAGAGCCTTCCTCCTCTACAGCGCTGCTGGAGTCTCCCGCCTGTTCAGCGCTGCCAGAGCCTTCCTCCTCTACAGCGCTGCTGGAGTCTCCTGCCTGTTCAGCGCAGCCAGAGCTGCCAGCCTGCATGGAGCAGCCTGAGCTGCCAGCCTGCATGGAGCAGCCTGAGCTGCCAGCCTGCATGGAGCAGCCTGAGCTGCCAGCCTGCATGGAGCAGCCTGAGCTGTCAGCCTGCATGGAGCAGCCAGAGCTGTCAGCCTGCATGGAGCAGCCAGAGCTGTCAGCCTGCATGGAGCAGCCAGAGCTGTCAGCCTGCATGGAGCAGCCAGAGCTGTCAGTCTGCATGGAGCAGCCAGAACAGTCAGTCTGCATGGAGCAGCCAGAGCTGTCAGTCTGCATGGAGCAGCCAGAGCTGTCAGTCTGCATGGAGCAGCCAGAGCTGTCAGTCTGCATGGAGCAGCCAGAGCTGTCAGTCTGCATGGAGCAGCCAGAGATGTCAGTCTGCATGGAGCAACCAGAGCTGTCAGTCTGCATGGAGCAGCCAGAGCTGTCAGTCTGCATGGAGCAGCCAGAGCTGTCAGTCTGCATGGTGCAGCCAGGAAGGTCAGTCTGCATGGAGCAGCCAGGGATGCCAGTCTGCATGGAGCAGCCAGAGCTGTCAGTCTGCATGGAGCAGCCAGATCCGTCAGTCTGCCAGGATCCGCCAGACTCTTCCAGATCTGCCAGTCAGCCAGACTCTTCCAGATCTGCCAGTCAGCCAGACTCTTCCAGATCTGCCAGTCAGCCAGACTCTTCCAGTTCTGCCAGTCAGCCAGACTCTTCCAGACCTGCTAGTCAACCAGACTCTTCCACATCTCCCAGTCAGCCAGACTCTTCCAGATCCGCCAGTCAGCCAGCCTCAGTCCTGAGCTGCCCCTCAGTCCAGCGGGGTCCTTGGTGAGGGTTATTAGGCCAAGGTCGGCGGCGAAGGTCGCCAATCAAAGGACGCGTTACAGGGGACTAAGACTTGGTTGGAGTGGGGTCCATGTCCCGAGCCGGAGCCACCACCGTGGACAGACGCCCACCCGGACCCTCCCCTATGGGTTTTAGTGTGCGGCTGGGAGTCCGCACCTTGGGGGGAGTTCTGTCACGCCCTGGTCTTAGTATTTTGTGTTTTCTATATTTATTTGGTCAGGCCAGGGTGTGACATGGGTTTATTTTGTGTTGTGTTTATGTATGGGGTTTTTCGTAGGTTTTGGGATTGTGGCTTAGTGGGGTTTTCTAGCAGAGTCTATGGCTGCCTGAGGCGGTTCTCAATCAGAGTCAGGTGATTCTCGTTGTCTCTGATTGGGAACCATATTTAGGTAGCCCGGGTTTCACTGTGTGTTTGTGGGTGATTGTTCCTGTTTCAGTGTTTTGTATTTCACCAGATAGGTTGTATAGGTTTTCAAACGTTCCGTTTGTTGTTTTGTATTTCGTGTTTATTCTTTCATTAAACATGTATCGAACTAACCACGCTGCATCTTGGTCCGACTCTCCTTCGACGGAAGAAAGCCGTTACAGAACCATGTTTTTCTCTAGGATTTTGCCTGTGTTTAGTTCCAAAACACATTTTATTCTGTACAGGCTTCCTTCCTTTCACTCTATCAATTGGGTTAGTATTGTGGAGGAACAACAATGTTGTTGATCCATCCTCAGTTTTCTCCTATCACAGCCATTACACTCTGTAACTGTTTTAAAGTCACCATTGTTCTCATGGTGAAATCCCTAAGGGGTTTTCTTCCTCCCTGGAAACTGATTTATGAAGTATGCCTGCTTCTTTGTAGGGACTGGGTGTATTGATAACTTCACCATGCTCAGAGGGATATTCATTATCTGCTTTTTTACCCATCTACCAATAGGTGCCCTTCTTTGCAAGCATTGGAAAACCTCCCTGGTCTTTGTGGTTCAATTTGTGTTTGAATCATTGCTTAACTATGTGTCTGGGGTATAGAGATTAAAAAGAGTCATTAAAAAATCATGTTAAACACTATTATTGCACACAGAGTGAATCCATGCAACTTATTATGTGTCTTGTTAAAGTACATTTTTACTTCTGAACTTATTTAGTCTTGCCATTACAAAGAGGTAAAACACTTTGGCATTATTTTTTAATTTCACCTTTATTTAATATTTAACCAGGTAGGCTAGTTGAGAACAAGTTCTCATTTACAACTGTGACCTGGCCAAGATAAAGCATAGCAGTGTGAACAGACAACAACACAGAGTTACACATGGAGTAAACAATAAACAAGTCAATAACACAGTAGAAAAAATAAAAAAAGACTCTATATACATTGTGTGCAAAAGGCATGAGGAGGTAGGCGAATAATTACAATTTTGCAGATTAACAATGGAGTGATAAATGATCAGATGGTCATGTGCAGGTAAAGATACTGGTGTGCAAAAGAGCAGAAAAGTAAATAAATAAAAACAGTATGGAGATGCGGTAGGTAAATTGGGTGGGCTATGTACAACTGCAGCGATCAGTTAGCTGCTCAGATAGCAGATGTTTAAAGTTGGTGAGGGAGATAAAAGTCTCCAACTTCAGTGATTTTTTAAAATTCGTTCCAGTCACAGGCAGCAGAAAACTGGAAGGAAAGGCGGCCAAATGAGGTGTTGGCTTTAGGGATGATCAGTGAGATACACCTGCTGGAGCACGTGCTACGGGTGGGTGTTGCCATCTTGACCAGTGAACTGAGATAAGGCGGAGCTTTACCTAGCATGGACTTCTAGATGACCTGGAGCCAGTGGGTCTGGCGACGAATATGTAGCGAGGGCCTGCCGACTAGCGCATACGAGTCTCAGTGGTGGGTGGTATAAGGTGCTTTAGTAACAAAACGGATGGCACTGTTATCAACTGCATCCTGAGTAGAGTATTGGAAGCTATTTTGTAGATGACATCGCCGAAGTCGAGGATCGGAAGGATAGTCAGTGTTACTAGGGTAAGTTTGATGGCGTGAGTGAAGGAGGCTTTGTTGCGGAATAGAAAGCCGCCTCTAGATTTGATTTTAGATTGGAGATGTTTGATATGAGTCTGGAAGGAGAGTTTGCAGTCTAGCCAGACACCTAGGTAATTATAGATGTCCACATATTCTAGGTCGGAACCATCCAGGGTGCTGATGCTAGTCGGGCTTGCGGGTTCAGGCAGCGAACGGTTGAAAACCATGCATTTGGTTTTACTAGCGTTTAAGAGCAGTTGGAGGCCACGGAAAAGAGTGTTGTATGGCATTGAAGCTTGTTTGATAGGTAGCACAGTGTCCAAGGAAGTGCCAGAAGTATACAGACTGGTGTCGTCTGCGTAGAGGTGGATCAGGGAATCGCCCGCAGCAAGAGAAACATCATTGATATATACAGAGAAAATAGTCTGCCCGAGAATTGAACCCTGTGGCACCCCCATAGAGACCGCCAGAGGACCGGACAACATGCCCTCCGATTTGACACACTGAACTCTGTCTGCAAAGTAGTTGGTGAACCAGGCAAGGCAGTCATTAGAAAAACCGAGGCTACTGAGTCTGCCGATAAAAATATGGTGATTGACAGAGTCGAAAGCCTTGGCCAGGTCGATGAAGATGGCTGCACAGTACTGTCTTTTATCGATGGCGGTTATGATATCGTTTAGTACCTTGAGTGTGGCTGAGGTGCACCTGTGACTGGCTCGGAAACCGGATTGCACAGCGGAGAAGGTACGGTGGGATTCGAGATGGTCAGTGATCTGTTTGTTGACTTGATATGAAAGAGAGGTTGAACAGGCTGGTAATAGGGGTTGCGACAATGGCGGCGAATAGTTTCAGAAATAGAGGGTCCAGATTGTCAAGCCCAGCTGATTTGTACGGGTCCAGGTTTTGCAGCTCTTTCAGAACATCTGCTATCTGAATTTGGGTAAAGTAGAAGCTGGGGAGGCTTGGGCGAGCAGCTGCGGGGGGGTGGGAGCTGTTGGCCGAGGTTGGAGTAGCCAGGAGTAAGGCATGGCCAGCCGTTGAGAAATGCTTGTTGAAGTTTTCTATTATCATGGATTTATCGGTGGTGACCGTGTTACCTAGCCTCAGTGTGGACTTTACAGTGTCCCAGAACTTTTTGGAGTTCAAGCTGCAGGATGCAAATTTCTGCTTGAAAAAGCTGGCCTTTGCTTTCCTGACTGACTGAGTGTATTGGTTCCTGACTTCCCTGAACAGTTGCATATCGTGGGGACTATTCGATGCTATTGCAGTCCGCCACAGGATGTTTTTGTGCTGGTCGAGGGCAGTCAAGTCTGGAGTGAACCAAGGGCTATATCTGTTCTTAGTTCTGCATTTTGAACGGAGCATGCTTATCTAAGATGGTGAGGAAGTTACTTTTAAAGAATGACCAGGCATCCTCAACTGACGGGATGAGGTCAATATCCTTCCAGGATACCCGGGCCAGGGAGCGTTTGACAGTGATGAGGGGTGGTCGTTTGACTGTGGACCCGTAGCGGATACAGGCAATGAGGCAGTGATCACTGAGATCCTGGTTGAAGACAGCGGAGGTGTATTTGGAGGGCCAGTTGGTCAGGATAACGTCTATGAGGGTGCCCTTGTTTACAGATTTAGGGTTGTACCTGGTGGGTTCTTTGATGATTTGTGTGAGATTGAGGGCATCTAGCTTAGATTGTAGGACTGCCGGGGTGTTAAGAATGTCCCAGTTTAGGTCACCTAACAGAGCGCACTCCGAAGCTAGATGGGGGGCGATCAATTCACAAATTGTGTCCAGGGCACAGCTGGGAGCTGAGAGGGGTCGGTAGCAGGCGACAACAGTGAGAGACTTATTTCTGGAGAGAGTAATTTTTTTAATTAGTAGTTCGAACTCTTTGGGTATGGACCTGGAAAGTATGACATTACTTTGCAGGCTATCTCTGCAGTAGACTGCAACTCCTCCCCCTTTGGCAGTTCTATCTGGATGGAAAATGTTATAGTTGGGTATGGAAATCACAGAATTTTTGGTGACCTTCCTAAGCCAGGATTCAGACACGGAAGGACATCAGGGTTGGCAGAGTGTGCTAAAGCAGTGAGTAAAACAAACTTAGGGAGGGGGCTTCTGAAGTTGACTTACATGAAAGCAAGGCTTTTTCGATCACAGAAGTCATCGAATGAGGGTGCCTGGGGACATGCAGGGCCTGGGTTTACCTCCAAATCACCCACGGAACAGAGGAGGAGTAGTATGAGGATGCGGCTAAAGGCTATCAAAACTGGTCGCCTAGAGCGTTGGAGACAAAGAATAAAAGGAGCAGATTTCTGGGCATGGTAGAATATATTCAGGGCATAATGCGCAGACAGGGGTATGGTGGGGTGCGGGTACAGCAGAGGTAAGCCCAGGCACTGGGTGATGATAAGAGAGGTTGTATCTCTGGACATGCTGGTTGTAATGGGTGAGGTCACCGCATGTGTGGGAGGTGGGACAAAGGAGGTAGAGGTATGAAGAGTGGAACTAGGGGCTCCATTGTAAACTAAAACAATGATGACTAACCTGAACAACAGTATACAAGGCATATTGACATTTGAGAGAGACATACAACGAGGCATAAAGTAATCGCAGGTGTTGATTGGGAGAGCTAGCTAAAACAACAGGTGAGATAACAACAGCTAATCAGCTAACACAACAACAGCAGGTAAAATGGCGATGACTAGGCAGAGAGGGTCGGATTAACTACACACAGAGCCTGAGTTCGCGGATGGGGCCAACAGATGAAAAATAAATAAACAGAATGGAGTACCGTGATAAATGGACAATCCAGCAGGCATCAGCTATGTTGCCAAGTGATCATAGTGTCCAGAGGGCAGCAGTAGATGGAACATGGAACCCGCCACTACGTTAGCAGGCGAGAAGGCATTTAAAGTTAGTAGCCGTCCGACGGAGGCCGGTTGAAGGCACAGAGGATGGAGTATTCATCGGCAGACCAGTCGTGGGTGTGCGGCGGGGCGCCGTGTCAACAGAGAATCCAAGCCAGATGGCGAAAGAGGTATTGTAGAATTTAGTTTGCTGGCCGGGAGATGCGCCTGGCTCACGGCTAACTGGTGCTAGCTTCGTGGCAGTGGCGTTAGCCACTATAGCCAATCGGTAGCAGCGGTGATCCGGTGCTAAGGTCCAGAGTTTACAGCAAGGATCCGGTGGAGTATCGTGCTCTATCCGTGTATGTGTGGGGTTCGGTTGGACATCTGAGTAGGCCGGGAGGTGGGCCTCAGGGATAGCTTCGGTACTGGGTGCCACGGTGAGCTAGCTAGCTGCAAGCTAGCTGTGAAGATCAGAAGTAGTGGTCCAGGGATTACGGCAGGAATCCGGCGTTGTTGTGGAGAGACAGTCCGATACTAGTAGACTGGCGAGTATTATCCAGGCTGAGAACAGGGCTGATATGGGTGCAGAAGGTAAAAGCAGCTAGCAGTGGCTAACAATGACTGAATAGCTAATTAGCTGGTTAGCTTCTGGAGGTTCTTGAATGTGTTCTAAAATAAAAAATAATAGCAATACCGTATCACATTGGGCGAGGCAGGTTACCGGAAGGTATAATCGAATTAAAAATCGAAAAGAGATTGAAAATAAAATTGAAATATATTTACAAAAAATACGAAAAACGAACAAAACACGTGTTCACTGCTACGCCATCTTGGTGGAATTTCATTTTTTATTATGGGGTATTGTGTGTAAGTCAGTGACAAAATACGTCAATTTAATCATTATTAAATTCAGGTTGTAACACAACAGTTGTGTTATGTTGTGTACACTTTCGGAACGCATTTCAGTTAGCCCCCTTTCGAGAAAATTTATGGACAGAATAGATCACAATGTAGCTGTTTTTGTAGCAGTATCTTTCCCACAGCTGTCAGATGTAGAACACATTAACGTAGTTCTCCTGTAGATGATGAAATGTTAAAATATATGCCCGTGCGTAAAAAAAGCACACAAAAAAATGAAAAAACAATGGCCCGACCACCATCAAATATTTAACAAAGAGTTAGAGAGGAAGCACGGAAGGTTGTACTGCGTTGACAGCCATGCCATTGTGGAGGCATTTAAAAAAAATATTCTTTCCTGAATTTCCAGAGAAGAAAGCATTAATACACAAGGTATTCTGGACACTTTTATTACTATTTCATATGAACAGTCTTCATTCTGCACTCCATTCCTCATGGTGTTGAATAGAGGGATAAAGGGGTCACGAGGATCAATTCAAACCAGAGAAACTATTCATTCATTTGAATTCATTTGATTTGAAATGTTCATTCAAATCCAAATCAAATCAAATTTTATTTGTAACATACACATGGTTAGCAGATGTTAATGCGAGTGTAGCGAAATGCTTGTGCTTCTAGTTCCGACAATGCAGTAATAACCAACAAGTAATCTAACTAACAATTCCAAAACTACTGTCTTATACACAGTGTAAGGGGATAAAGAATATGTACATAAGGATATATGAATGAGTGATGGTACAGAGCAGCATAGGCAAGATACAGTAGCTGATATCGAGTACAGTATATACATATGAGATGAGTATGTAAACAAAGTGGCATAGTTAAAGTGGCTAGTGATACATGTATTACATAAGGATGCAGTCGATGATATAGAGTACAGTATATACATGCATATGCATATGAGATGAATAATGTAGGGTAAGTAACATTATATAAGGTAGCATTGTTTATATATTTACATCATTTCCCATCAATTCCCATTATTAAAGTGGCTGGAGTTGAGTCAGTGTCATTGTCAGTGTGTTGGCAGCAGCCACTCAATGTTAGTGGTGGCTGTTTAACAGTCTGATGGCCTTGAGATAGAAGCTGTTTTTCAGTCTCTCGGTCCCAGCTTTGATGCACCTGTACTGACCTCGCCTTCTGGATGATAGCGGGGTGAACAGGCAGTGGCTCGGGTGGTTGATGTCCTTGATGATCTTTATGGCCTTCCTGTAACATCGGGTGGTGTAGGTGTCCTGGAGGGCAGGTAGTTTGCCCCCGGTGATGCGTTGTGCAGACCTCACTACCCTCTGGAGAGCCTTACAGTTGAGGGCGGAGCAGTTGCCGTACCAGGCGGTGATACAGCCCGCCAGGATGCTCTCGATTGTGCATCTGTAGAAGTTTGTGAGTGCTTTTGGTGACAAGCCGAATTTCTTCAGCCTCCTGAGGTTGAAGAGGCGCTGCTGCGCCTTCTTCACGATGCTGTCTGTGTGAGTGGACCAATTCAGTTTGTCTGTGATGTGTATGCCGAGGAACTTAAAACTTGCTACCCTCTCCACTACTGTTCCATCGATGTGGATAGGGGGTGTTCCCTCTGCTGTTTCCTGAAGTCCACAATCATCTCCTTAGTTTTGTTGACGTTGAGTGTGAGGTTATTTTCCTGACACCACACTCCGAGGGCCCTCACCTCCTCCCTGTAGGCCGTCTCGTCGTTGTTGGTAATCAAGCCTACCACTGTTGTGTCGTCCGCAAACTTGATGATTGAGTTGGAGGCGTGCGTGGCCACGCAGTCGTGGGTGAACAGGGAGTACAGGAGAGGGCTCAGAACGCACCCTTGTGGGGCCCCAGTGTTGAGGATCAGCGGGGAGGAGATGTTGTTGCCTACCCTCACCACCTGGGGGCGGCCCGTCAGGAAGTCCAGTACCCAGTCGACCCAGGGTCTCGAGCTTGATGACGAGCTTGGAGGGTACTATGTTGTTGAATGCCGAGCTGTAGTCGATGAACAGCATTCTCACATAGGTGTCCAGATGGGTTAGGGCAGTGTGCAGTGTGGTTGAGATTGCATCGTCTGTGGACCTATTTGGGCGGTAAGCAAATTGGAGTGGGTCTAGGGTGTCAGGTAGGGTGGAGGTGATATGGTCCTTGACTAGTCTCTCAAAGCACTTCATGATGACGGATGTGAGTGCTACGGGGCGGTAGTCGTTTAGCTCAGTTACCTTAGCTTTCTTGGGAACAGGAACAATGGTGGCCCTCTTGAAGCATGTGGGAACAGCAGACTGGTATAGGGATTGATTGAATATGTCCGTAAACACACCGGCCAGCTGGTCTGCGCATGCTCTGAGGGCGCGGCTGGGGATGCCGTCTGGGCCTGCAGCCTTGCGAGGGTTAACACGTTTAAATGTCTTACTCACCTCGGCTGCAGTGAAGGAGAGACCGCATGTTTTCATTGCAGGCCGTGTCAGTGGCACTGTATTGTCCTCAAAGCGGGCAAAAAAGTTATTTGTTTATGGTTCATTGAAAAAGCACGGGAAACAGTGTTTAAACCCTTTACAATGAAGATCTGTGAAGTTATTTGGATTTTTACAAATTATCTTTGAAAGACTGGGTCCTGAAAAAGGGCAGTTTCTGTTTTTGCTGAGTTTGTCACTTCCTTTGGATCCTTCCCCAGGTGTTATTGTTTCTGTGTAATGGCTGTGCGTTGTTCGTGTCTCTTATATTGTATTATGTTGTGTTTATTTATTAACTATCAAAATAAAGAAAGTTGTACACTCCATGTCTAAACTTCCAGCAATTTAATGGGTATTTACCAACGTTCCGGCATCACTGTGCCTTCCTCAGGGTGCCCTGAGGACTTTCATTATTTTGATAGTTTATTTGCCGTCAGCACCTCCACGCAAACACATATTTCTGGGTGTGCGCCAGCTCATGTTTTTTGACCTGTGTTTATTTATTAAAACACTCACTCCCTGAACTTTCTTCCTGACTCTCAACGCACATTATTACACCTTCGGTGTGAACGTGAACAAGGCTTTATTGACACAATGTGCCCTGGGCCACTTTTGTTAGCATCAAGTTCACTTAACAGTGTGTGTGCGCCCGCACACACACACACACACACAAAGCCCTCACATGCAGTTTGGGGAATATTTGCTGGCATTCCCACTGAGCAGGTTTTCCTCTTTCCACTCGTTTTCCCGCCTCTCTTCCCTTTAGATGGAGTCCATTACTTCTCTGTGGGTCAATTTCACCCTTTGGGAGTTCATTGGATTCTTTGAGCCATTCCATTTGACACAGTTTGAATTGCTTTCTTACGACCAGGACAAGGAGCGGAGGAGGGCCCAGGACAGTTTTATGGTGTCCATATTAAGACAGACTCAGTCACAAGGTATTGGGGCAACATGATGTAAAAGCAATGATTCCTAATACAAGGTTAACACTGTGTCCCATGTTAAATTAGCACTCATGACAATGAAGTCCTAATATGGATTGCTACCTTATGGTCAAAGTGAGTCTACTCTCCTCTAAGCTGATGAGAAGTGTTCAGAGGAGAAGAACCAACCTGCTGCTCCCGGAGATGCTAATCCATTTAAACTGAACAAAAATATAAACGCAACGTGTTGGTTTCATGTTTCAAGAGCTGAAATTAAAGATACCAGAATTTTTCCATAAACACAAAAAGCTTATTTCTCTCAAATGTTGTGCCCTCTAAAATGTTCAGTTTCGTCAAACAACACAATGCCAATGATGTCTCAAATTGAGGGAGCGTGCAATTGGCATGCTGACTGCAGGAATGTCCACCAGAGCTGTTGACAGATAAGTTAATGTACATTTTTCTACCATAAGCCACCTCCAACGTCATCTCAGAGAATTTGGCAGTACATCCAACAGGCCTCTCAACTGCATACGACGTGTATGGCGTCGTGTGGCCGAGCAGTTTGCTGATGTCAACGTGGTGTACAGAGTGCCTCGTGGTTAGCGGTGGAGTTATGGTATGGTCAGGCATAAGCTACAGACAACAAACACAATTGCGTTTTATCGATGGCAATTTGAATGTACAGACATACTGTGCTGAGATCCTGAGGCCCATTGTGAGGCTCATTTTTTAAGGTATCAGTGACCAACAGTTGCATATCTGTAATCCTTGTCACGTGATATCCATAGATTAGGGCCTATTGAATTTAGGTAAATGTACTGATTTCCTCAAATAAACTGTACATCAGTAAAATCTTTGAAATTGTTTCATGTTGTGTTTATGTTTTTGATCAGTATAGGTCTCTGCCCGCTCTTCCAGCAGTCCTGCCTCTCGCTGCAGCTTCTTTCACCCACTTTGGGATACACTATACTTGGAGCTGGTAGGAGCGAGAACCTGGATTTATTGGCTACCTGTTTAAAAGGCTCCAAACACATAACACTCTATTCTGTCTCCTGTGTTCTTCTGTAATTATTATTCTAAAGTAAATAGCAACGTCTTTCCCCTCATTTAATGACCGTGTTCATAGTCTTTCTTCTTTACTTCTGCCGTCCATTTAATGCATGGCTCCTATCTGTTGTGTAATAAGGGAAGTATCTTGTCAGACGTTATACAGTAGATATTTTTATGTGGTATATGTATTAATTTGAGAGTTATAGCATCTTAAAGCAGAACAGAGAGACAGACGGACAGAGAGTGATAAAGAAAGAGAGCGAGAGACACAGACAGTTGTATTGACTACAGCAGAATGTTAAGTGATGTCTGTGTACACCAGGGCAGTCTTCTCATGCAGGTTGTCGCCAAGACAACATGACAGATATCCTCCAGTTCTGCCACTCACCCTCTCAACTTTCACCCCTGGTGGCAATAACACCTCCATGCCTCAGCGCTCTCCCTGCGCCGATCACACGCTCGCTGGCTGACGTATGCGCACCGATCTCTGCATCACATCACACTTTATCACACACTTTGAGCATGGCCACTGTTGTTAAACACAATGTATCCAAATGCATTGTCAGAGAAAGAGGAATTCTATATTGTGTACTTATGGGCTGAAATACTTAACGTACACTATGTGAACAAAATCATTATTCTAGGTTAGTAATAAACCGATTTAAACAATTTCAAAAGCACAGTTTGTCTTGTCATGATATGGAAAGTCATTTGAATGAACATTAAAATAAAGTAATAATGTATTATTAATTGAACTCATGTTAGTATTCATTGAACATAGTTTACTGTAATGAATTATAAATTCGACATATTGGAGAGCTGGGGTCACATTGCCAGCCCCAAATTCAAATCTTCAAAGTATTACGGAAGAAAAAAATGTATATCCCCTCTCACAGTAGCTAGTTTGTCCACTACTGAAGTACAATATATTAATGGTGATGAGGCTGTCCAATCCAACACCTCTCTGATGAAGTGTGGCGAAATTGATTCAGCAGGGTTCACTTCCCCTTCTTTGGGAAACATGTAGGCATCATAAATACAATCGTTTGGCTACAGAGAGAATAATTTACGCCCGCCTCAGCTCGGAAACCTTTGCCTCCGGGAAATTACTCAATAATCAGGGGAACAACACCTCTAACTGGCCATCAATGGAAAGGCTATGAGGTCATTCATTTGCCCTTGTCCGCCTTTGTTGAGAGGTTGACGAATATCCCTACTTCCCACATAGTTCCTGCTCTGGTGTGATATACTGGGGCCGTCTGAGGACTCAGACCAGGGCACAGTCTGTTCCAGAGGAAATGGAAATTTAGGTCCACCTCACCTAATTTGAAAATAACAAAGCAATAAAACAAAACAGGCGAGGAAATTTATTTTCAATGGTTTGATTCTTGTGAATTGTGAAAATGAACACTTGATACCTTGTTAATTTGGTGAAGGACAAGTTGATTTGATTAAGCTACCACACTTACGGAACACTTATCAGCAAATTGGGACTTCCCTAGTGGCGCAGTGGTCTAAGGCACTGCATCGCAGTGCTAAAGGCATCACTAAAGATCCGGGTTTGGATCCCGGCTGTGTCGCAACCCTATCGGGAGACCCATGAGGCGACGCACAATTGAGGGGAGGGTTTGGCCCGGCTGGGACGTTCTTATCCCATCGCGCTCCAGTGACTCCTTGTGACGGCCGGGCGCATGCACACTGACTTTGGTCACCAGCTATACAGTGTTTCCTACGACACATTGGTGCGCTGGCTTCCAGGTTAAGTGAGCAGTGTGTCAAGAAGCAGTGTGGCGTGGTGGAGTCGTGTTTCAGAGGACGGGCGGCTCTCAACTTTCGCCTCTCCCGAGTCGTAAGGGAGTTGCAGCGATGGGACAAGACCGTAACTACCAATTGGATATCATGATATTGGGGAGATAACGGGGTAAAAAGGTTTTAAAAATAACATGTGTGCAGGAAGCCATAAAACCACTGTGGTGCACTAACTTCTTGATCGTCCTATTCTTAGTCAAGGAACAGCTTATAACAACCTCTGAAGCATCTCTTGGGGTTCTGGCCATTGAATTGGAAAGCACATTCAAATAATATGGTTCTGACATTGGGCTGCCATGCATTGTCACATGCGCACAATTCCATGCAGCCTCCAGTCTCCAGTGAACACCCATCAGTCTTTCTTGTTATCATACCGTTCAAATTATTTCTGTAGAATTAGAGACACAGACCAGAACCTGCTCATTTGGCCTTTTTTCCTGCTTTAATCTTATTGTTATTAAATGATTTCTTAAGTGAATGGCACTATAATATGTCATGTGTCGGCTTTTATGTGGACATATTGTCACGATCGTGTGTAGAGACGGACCAAGGCACAGCGTACGTAGAGTTCCCAAACTTTTTATCAAGTGAAACTTCGAACAAAAACAAATAAAGGACGAACAAAACATCACTACGTGGTGCACAAACACAAAATAATATCCCACAAACACAGGTGGGAAAAACAGCTACTTAAATATGATCCCCAATTAGAGGCAACGATTACCAGCTGCCTCTAATTGGGAACCAAACCAAAACACCAACATAGAAATTTTAAACTAGAACACCCCCTTGTTACGCCCTGACCTACTACACCATAGAGAAACAAGGGCTCTCTATGGTCAGGGCATGACACATATGCTATTTATTCAAATGGGTGATATTACTAGCTTTTACTCTCGCAAAATCTTTTAAGGTTCATTAAATGGCTTTTTATAATGTCCTTTTCAAATGAGATTTTTGGGGTGGTGTTGTTGAGGATAGGATTAGGCAGTAACCTTTAGCCTTTTGGTTCTGATTGGTGGTTTATTGCTGAACATCTCATCTGAATTCCAGTCTCATATGATTACGTTTATGATATAGCCTATTTGCTTGGGAATTCTAACAGAAAGCTGATTTGTAAAGACTGTGGATTTGGCTAAACGGTCAGTTATGACTATTGATTGAAGTCTTTGAAACATATTGTCTCTTTGATAAATTACAGGAGTGCCATGGAAGCCTGTGTAGAAAGTTTTACAGCTATGCAATGAATCACCTAAACTTCTTCAGTGATACTATATGTGTTTTTTATATTTCTCCTGCCCTGATTTAGCCTCAACATGACAGTTAACATGCATTACATGTTAGTCTTCCATGGACCAGAATATCTAGACAAGGTCATCCACACTGAGTACCTTCTCTGTCATCCCTACCTATACCAGATACTGTGTGTCCCCATTATTAGGTGACTGACTGACAACAGGGCGGATGATCCTCTTAACTCATCCCGCTTCGTCCTTTGTCATTTGTCAATAACTCAAAGGTGATCATTTACTCCATGACGAATGGCACACGCATAACACCACTACCTCTGTTAAATAGAACGGTACAGAAAAAAATCCATTACAAGCAATTGCTTTCCTTGTGCAGTGGCTGAATGTGATGTTCATCATCACTGTCAGCTGGATGGGATGAGGACCAAAGGGCTTTCGGAGGGGAACGCTCACGCTCCATCTGTTTGTGTCCCAAATGACAGCCTATCCCCTATGTACAGCATTACTTTTGACCAGAGCCCTATGGGTCCTGATCAAAAGTAGTGCACTATGTAGGGAATATAATTTCATTTGGGATGTAGCCTCTGAATGACAGTCCCAGGCAGATTGCACTGGATACAGTATAGTCAAGGATTGCCCTAGAGTGGGAAAATCTATCACCTTCCTTCTTGCTCAGACCATAACAGGTTGACAGGAGAGTTACAGAAAGGCAATCTATTATGTGTGAAGGAGCGGATCATTTCTCAATATAAAGTTCTGTCAAGATTTACTGCTTGATTTTGTCATTTTATAGGTTTTCTTTGATTGAGTTTTCCTCATGCAAAGTTCATCCTACTGCAGGTAAGGCAAATTGTCTGACATTTGTATTTAACATTGCTTATACTAATGGACACTTTCCAGGGTAGATGACAAGAACAACTTCTGTGGACTGCTGAGGACAAAACATTTAAAAAATTACTGAAGCTCTTATATCCTGAAGGACCAATCACACCCTCACCAGCTTTCCATTGAGCACTTGATCTAAGGAGCCAGACACATTAAAAAGTCAAACAATCCTACAGGCAAAGCAAGTTAAAATGCCTTAAACCTTAAATATTAAGGTTTTGTATATTGCTGTTTTGGATTGGTGAAAGTTTTTTTTCTGAAATTATAGTATTCATGGCCAAAGACTATACTTTCAGCATATCATAAAGTTTGGAACCAAAATCAATCTGAGGGACTATAACCAACCTAATAAACCATCAGTCAGTTTCCTTTCTTGTGTTTGGTGCATTTGTGTCCATCCCTAAATGACATTTAACTCCCAGGATGGAGGACAGTTTGAAGTCCAAAGGAGAAGACGGCATCTGTCCAGTCTAATCCACCTCACAGGATTCAACTGCCTATCTGGTTCAGCACTACACCAACCTCAATGTTGTGGGAGAGATTTTCTTCATACAATAATACATCCAGACTCAGAGAATGTTCTGTGGGTCCTTCCACATCTGTCTGTTTTATTTCAGCAAAATATATGTATAAAAAGGACACTGAAAGATTATCTTAAAGGATATACTGTGCAGAGTTTGCAATAGCATCTTGGGGATTGTAATATATATTTTTTATAATGCACTTAATATGTGGAGATACTTTCAGACTTGTTGTGCCGGTACTGCTTGCTGTGCGGAAGCAGAGAGAACAGTCTATGGCTTGGGTGGCTGGGGTATTTCACCATTTTCTGGGCCTTCCTTTCAAACCGCATGATACAGAGGTCTTGGATGAGAGGGAGCTTGGCCCCAGTGATGTACTGGGCTGTCTGCACCATCCTCTGTAGCACCATGCGATCGAGGGGGGGTGCAGTTGCTATACCAAGCATTGATGTAGCCAGTCAATATGTTTTCAGTGGTGCAGCTGTAGTCCATAATCAGCTCCTTAGTCTTACTGACATTGAGGGAGAGGTTGTTGTCCTGGCACCACACTGCCAGGTCACTGACCTCCTCCCTGTAGGCTGTCTCATCATAGCTGGTGATCAGGCCTACCACCGTCATGTCGTCAGAGTGTCTGGGATGATGGAATTAATGTATGCCATAACCAGGCTTTCAATGCACTTCATGATTACAGATGTGAGTGCTACAGGGCTGGAGTCATTATGGCAGGTATCCTTGACAAGCAGTGAACCTTCATTGTGGGGACAAGGTCGTGATTTCCTAATGAAGCCTGGTGACAGAGATGCTTAGCTCATCGATGCTATTGGTGGAGTCCCAGAACATATTCCAGTCAAAGCTAGCAAAGCAGTCTTGTAGCATAGCCTCCTATTTGGAAGACCCTTTCTCTACGGAGTGCGTCATGGGTACATCCTGTTTGAGCTTTTTGAGTCATGATCTGATTTGCCAAAGGGGGGATGAGGAAGGGCCTTGTATACTTGCTAGTGGGTATAGTAACAGTGGTCTAGGACTTTAACGTGTCTTAATGACGCAGAATTTAAAATACCGGCAACAAGAAATGCAGCCTCTTGGTGCTTACAATATTCTGTGTTTTGGATTGTTTTTATTCTTTTTCTTTATATATATATATTTAGCATCTTGAGTGTAAAATAAAAATGCAAATTACAAATTAAAATCATAATAATTAGGGTTAGGTTTAAAATCAGATTGTATGACTTTGTGGCTGTACCAGCTAGTGACCACTCTGCAGAGCTGCCTCCAGAACAAGATCCATGTTGAAATACACTAACCTGCTTTTTTTTTACATAGAATTAAGTATAAGGATTAGGGGTCTAGATTGCAAGAAAAAGCTGTTTAAATGTTCGAACTTCCGGACAACGGGCATAGCCCCCGTTCACACCATCCCCCAGCCATCCTCATGTACTTTGTGCCTCCTCATATTTTTGGGGTGCATGGTTGGTTGTCAAGAGGAATCTTACACCATATTGAATAGGGATGTATATTGAACGTCCATGTCAACATTTGTCAACTGCTGTTATTGAACAGATGACGTACAACCATACAAATTCTGTTTTCTCAATAGACCAACTAAAACATCATAGGAAATGCAAAAATATATTATGATGTATGAACGTATCCACCTGCATGATTGTCAGAACAAAATTAGCATATTCAAATCCAAAGTCAATAGTTAATGGACATGATGAGTACAGTCTACAACATCCTGTAATTAGTTTCCATGTTCTCCTCCCACTCACATTTTGTGAGCACTGAAATTTTAATTTTGAAAGTATGTTTTTCCCTGCTGGCAGAATTCACATCTCTGCCAATGATAAAATATAACTGCAGTGAAAAAGTAGAAGAAACTAACTTGATTGATGCCTTTTGTTATTAGAAAAGCAAACAATTTAAAAAAATATATATTCTGTGAAATTGTTTCCATCTAATGTCCTTGGTGTTCAATCGGCTACTGAAGATTGAAAAAAAATGCTGCCTTGGACCCTTGTCATATTGTTTTTTCTATCTGAAGGTGACAAAACAAGTTGTATGATCCATAATGTCCTTGATAATATATTTCCTTTAAACCTTCAATCTTCACCTTCAGGCTTCACACCCTGTTTTCTTCCTTGGGTTTATTTCTAGAATTGGCTGTTTAAATTTTAAGGTGGAACATGCATGATGCTGTTAAGGGACAAGCATTAGTCTAGACTAATCAGAAGGCGAGAGAAAGGAGAATGATGACATTGCAAGGCTGTCTTTGATCTTAAGATTTGCCAGTGTTTTCAGAGGCAAGAGGGAAAATCTATCGAGAGAACGGTATCTCCTGATAATTCATCTTTGAAGTTCTTTTATTTGCCCATATCAAAAAGAAAAGCAAAGTGAATATGCCTTGTGGAAAAGGAAAATGTACATAGAAAAGCACTGCAGTACGCTGTACATAGTAAAATGGAGTACGTGGCATACATAATAATAGAGACATTTTAAGAATGTTGAATTATTCAATGCATATATACTTTCCTCAGCAGAAATATGCTGTTTTACTACCAACTCGACATCGAGTCTCTGTTCGTCTTCAGAAGGGAATGTAAAACAGTAGGTCATGTTAAAAGTACCCTTACAATCAGAAGTGCTGCTGCTGTTGTTTCAGCAAACCAAATGGCACAGTGATTTACAGCAGACCTCAGCATGACAGCACACTTTGTCTTGTGTCTTTCCCTGCCGTTGGTTGGTATTACACTCTGATAGGTGTGTCTGCACATGTGCCGATTCCCAATTAGTTTTCCACTGGAAGAGATCCTAGCTGTATCTAAACTCTTAGAAAAAAGGGTTCCAAAAGTGTTCTTCGACTGTCCCCACAAGAGAACCCCTTTTTGTTCCAGGTAAAACCCTTTTTGTTTCCAGGTAGAACCCTCTGTGGAAATGGTTCTACTTGGAAACAAAAGGGTTATTCTTGGAACAGCTAAAGGTTCTTCAAAGGGTCGTTCTATGGAGACAGCCGAAGAACCCTTTCAGGTTTTAGATAGCACCTCTTGGATTACCCTACCCAAATGATTGTGTAACGCACCAGATTGGTTTGCTTTTATTTGGCAAACGTCCCTCAGAAAGTTAGGTGCTGACTTATTAAGCAGCATATAAACTCTGTACATAGTTTTTTCTTCACGGTTTAAAGAGTTTTTTTAAAACTATGTACAGATGCTGCAATGATGGAAAAGCTAAATGAACACATTTGACCTGGAAAGTACCTCAGCATAATCTGTTTTGTGTGATTGAATAAGGACACATTTTGATGCGTAATACAACATTATATTGCCTCTGGGAATTTTTATGTACAACGATTAGAAAAATTGCTCATCACTATTATCCACAAGAGAGCAGTAAAACTACAATTTATGGTCAAGCAGAGCATCCATAACACCTTGCCTAACACAACCCCATCCACACACTGGTTGAATCAACGTGTTTCCACGTCATTTCAATGAAATTACGTTGAGCCAACATGGAATAGACATTGAAAACCCTAAGGTCAGGGTAAGCTTTGTGTTGGGTTTTGAGTTTGCAAGAAAGGCATTTCACTGTATTTATGCATGTGACATTAAAATGTCCAACTTCAAATTATGTCTGTGCCCAGTGGGTACCCACACATAGAGTAGGCCTACTGTAATGGTGCAAGATGAGGACACTACGATGTATGCTCTCACTCACGTATTCCCATACACATATGCACATTCTGTCACATCCATAATGGGGATCAATACTCTCTGTGACTGTATTGATGTATGTCCATTGCATTTACTGTAATTGAGCATGGTTGATTACTAAGAGCAAGGAAGATGAGTTTCAGTTTCTTGAAGTCCCCCTGCTAACATGTTAGATGAGGGTTTGATTTAAATATAATGGACTTGTTTTACATGAAATGATGAATTTATCTTGGCTAGGACGAGCTCTTTCATAGGGAAAATGTCATTAAATTCCACCAGTACAAGTTGAAAGGTTGTGGTATGAACCACCCCAAGGCTTTGTAGGAAGGATTCCCCATCTGATATAACGGGCAGGCAACTTCTGCAGTCAGAATCGCCATACTTCAGTGGCCAAAAGAGATGCCTCACCATCTCCCAAAAGCACAAAGGTGACAAAGTACTATGGTGTTAACAACACCTATCAAAGAATACAACTCCATGATGTTACACAAGGTTTGGGAAGTATCACCAATGCTGTCTACATAGCACCACAGACCGATGCTGGCACTAAGACCTCACTTAATGAGTTGTATACTGCCATAAGCAAACAGGAAAACGCTCATCCAGAGGCGGTGCTCCTAGTGGCCAGGGACTTTAATGCAGGGAAACTTAAATCTGTTTTGCCAAATTCCTATCAGCATATTAAATGTGCAACCAGAGGGAAAAAAACCACCATAACTCCACACACAGAGATGCGTACAAAGCTCTCCCTCAACCTCCATTTGGAAAACTCTGACCATAATTCTATCCTCCTGATTCCTGCTTACAAGCTAAAATGAAAGCAGGAAGCACCAGTGATTTGGTCAATTAAAAGTGGTCAGATGAAGCAGATGCTAAGCTACAGGAATGTTTTGCTAGCACAGACTGGAATGTGTTCCGGGATTCTTCCGATGGCATTGAGGAGTACATCACATCAGTCACAGGCTTCATCAAGGAGTACGTACGTACCACAACCAGAAGCCATGGATTACAGGCAACATCCGCACTGGGCTAAAGGGTAGAGCTGCTGCTTTCAAGGAGAGGGACTCTGACCCGGAAGCTTATAAGAAATCCTGCAATGCCTTCTGATGAACTATCAAACAGGCACAGCGTCAATACAGGATGAAGATCGAATCATACTACACCGGCTCCGATGCTTGTCGTATGTGGCAGGGCTTGCAAACTATTACAGACTACAAAGGGAAGCACAGCTGAGAGCTGCCGAGTAACACGAGCCTACCAGATGAGCTAAATTACTTCTGTGCTCGCTTCAAGGCAAGTTACACTGAAACATGCATGAGAGCACCAGCTGCTATGGACGACTGTGATCCGCAGCCAATGTGAGTAAGACCTTTAAACAGGTCAACATTCACAAGGCCACAGGGCCAGACGGATTAACAGAATGTGCACTCCAAGCATTTGCTGACAAACTGGCAGGTGTATTCACTGACATTTTCAACCTTTCCCTGTCTGAGTCTGTAATACCAACATGTTTCAAGCAGACCAACATAGTCCCTTTGCCCAAAAACACTAAGGTAAACTGCCTAAAGGACTACCGATCAATAGCACTCACGTCTGTAGCCATGAAGTGCTTTGAAAGGCTGGTCATGGCTAACATCAATACCATTATCCCAGAAACCCTAGACCCACTCCAAATTGCATACCACAGATCCACAGATGATGCAATCTCTATTGCACTCCACACTGCCCTTTCACACCTCGAAAAAAGGAACACCTATGTGAGAATGCTATTCATTGACTACAGCTCAGCGTCCAACACCATAGTGCCCTCAAAGCTCATCACTAAGATAAGGTCCCTGGGTTTAAACACTTCCCTCTGCAACTGGATCCTGGACTTCCTGACAGGCGGTAAAGGTAGGTAACAACTATATAAAAGTTTGTGGTCATACGCACATCCTTAAAAACATACAGTTGAAGTCAGAAGTTTACATACACCTTAGCCAAATATATTTAAACTCAGTGTTCACAATTCCTGACATTTAATCAGAGTAAAGATTCCCTGTCTTAGGTCAGTGAGGATCACCACTTTATTTTAAAAATATGAAATGTCAGAATAATAGAAGAGAGAATGATTTATTTCAGCTTTTATTTCTTTCATTACATTTATATTTGGTCAGAAGATTACATTCACTCAATTAGTAGTGGTAGGATTGCCTTTAAATTGTTTAAATTGAATTTCGGCCCATTCCTCCTGACAGAGCTGGTATAACTGAGTCAGGTGTGTAGGCCTCCTTGCTCACACACTTTTTCAGTTTTGCCCCAAATCTTCTTTAGGATTGAGGTCAGGGCTTTGTGATGGCCAGTCCAATACCTTTACTTTGTTTTCCTTAAGCCATTTTGCCACAACTTCGGAAGTATGCTTGGGGTCATTGTTCATGTGGAAGACTCAAGCTTTTTCTTCCTGACTGATGTCTTGAGATGTTGTTTCACACCCACAGCATGATGCTGCCCCCCCCCCGTGCTTCACGGTTGGTATGGTGTTCTTCGGCTTGCAATACTCCCACTTTTTCCACCAAACATAACGATGGTCATTATGGTCAAACAGTTCTATTTCTGTTTCATCAGACCAGAGGACATTTCTCCAAAAAGTATGATCTTTGTCCCCATGTGCAGTTGCAAACCGTAGTCTGGCTTTTTTATGGCAGTTTTGGAGCAGTGGCTTCTTCCTTTCTGAGCGTCCTTTCAGGTTATGTCGATATAAGACTTGTTTAACTGTGGATATAGATACTTTTGTATCTGTTTCCTCCAGCATCTTCACAAGGTCCTTTGCTGTTGTTCTGGGATTGATTTGCACTTTTCACACCAAAGTACGTTCATCTCTAGGAGACAGAACGCGTCTCCTTCCTGAGCGGTATGACGGCTGCATGGTCCCATGTTGTTTATACTTGCGTACTATTGTTTGTACAGAGATCTTGGATGTTTGATTTTCCCATGATGTCAAGCAAAGGCTACTGAGTTTGAAGGTAGGCCTTGAAATACAGACACAGGTACACCTCCAATTGACTCAAATGATGTCAATTCGCCTATCAGAAGCTTCTTAAGCCATTACATCATTTTCTGGAATTTTCCAAGCTGTTTAAAGAAACAGACAACTTAGTGTATGTAAACTTCTGACCCACTGGAATTGTGATATAGTGAAATATAAGTGAAATAATCTGTCTGTAAACAATTGTTGGAAAAATTGCTTGTGTCATGCACAAAGTATATGTCCTAAACGACATGCCAAAACTATAGTTTGTTAACAAGAAATTTGTGGATTGGTTAAAAAACAAGTTTTAATGACTAAGTGTATGTAAACTTCCGACTTCAACTGTATATCAAATCAGTTCTCTAGGTTTAATTATTACGTGATTAAACTAATCATGTAAACATTAATTAACTAGGAAGGCGGGGCACCACGGAAAATGTTGATTACAAATTTATAATTTTCTGAATATAATATTAATATTAGATCAATTAGTCTTATATTAATTAATTATTAATCGTTACCTCAATAGTCTCATTCCAAACGTCATAAAATTCTTGGTTATCTGCACAAACCCTAGTTTCCATAATGAATCAACAATATACAAATTAGCTTAATAACAAAATAGTCAAACAGAATTGCATAACAAACAAACAGTAGATATTGGTTACTAACTATGATAGAAAAGTCCCAAGTGGGCTAAGCCAATATGACTACTTGGTAGACAAATGAAAGGGGTGGGGACTGAGAAAGTGTAAGTTTTGATGTGTGTAGAATATTGCATTATTAGTTCTAATGTGTTGTAGCAGGCTGTGTTGTAGCAGAAATTAGGTTTCTGCCTCCACATTCACTGGCTAAGTGCCTTATCTGCTGGAATCTCCATATTAAAAGATTGTCAAAAAGACACAGTCTTATCAGCATCTCACAAAATATGCCTCATCCCCTACATCTGCTCCGCAGTATTCTAGCATACCATTTGATGGTCCCCTGTTTCTATCCTTGTAAGAAAGTAGTAGGGGTTCTGACAGAAACAAGTATTCTCTATGTAGATCAGTGGTTCCCAAACTTTTTATAGGACCAGGGCACAACTAATAATAATTCATAATTTTGCTCTTTATTTAACCATCTTACATATAAAACCTTATTAGTTCATCGAAAAATGTGAATAACTCAGCACAGGTTAATGAGAAGGGTGTGCTTGAAAGGATGCACATAATTCTGCAATGTTGGCTTGTATTGGAGAGTCTCAGCATTAAATCATTTTCCACACACAGTCTGTGCCTGTGTTTAGTTTTCATTCTAGTTATGGCCGAGAACCCACTCTCATCTAGGTACTGGTTGCAAAGGGCATCAGTGTCTTAAGAGCGTGATTTGCCAAGGCAGGATACTCTGAGCGCAGCCCAATCCAGAAATCTGTCATTGGCTTCTGATTAAATTACATTTTCACAGAACCGCTTGTAGCAATTTCGATGAGGCTCTGTTGTTCAGATATCGGTAAGTGGACTGGAGGCAGGGCATGAAAGGGATAACGAATCCAGTTGTTTGTGTCATCTGTTTCGGGAAAGTACCTGCGTAAATAGGTATCAGGAAACAGCAGAGGGAACACCCCCTATCCACATCGATGGAACAGTAGTGGAGAGGGTAGCAAGTTTTAAGTTCCTCGGCATACACATCACAGACAAACTGAATTGGTCCACTCACACAGACAGCATCGTGAGGAAGGCGCAGCAGCGCCTCTTCAACCTCAGGAGGCTGAAGAAATTCTACAGATGCACAATCGAGAGCATCCTGGCGGGCTGTATCACCGCCTGGTATGGCAACTGCACCGCCCACAACCGTAAGGCTCTCCAGAGGGTAGTGAGGTCTGCACAACGCATCACCGGGGGCAAACTACCTGCCCTCCAGGACACCTACACCACCCGATGCTACAGGAAGGCCATAAAGATCATCAAGGACATCAACCACCCGAGCCACTGCCTGTTCACCCCGCTGTCATCCAGAAGGCGAGGTCAGTACAGGTGCATCAAAGCTGGGACCGAGAGACTGAAAAACAGCTTCTATCTCAAGGCCATCAGACTGTTAAACAGCCACCACTAACATTGAGTGGCTACTGCCAACACACTGTCAATGACACTGACTCTACTCCAGCCACTTTAATCATGGGAATTGATGGGAAATGATGTAAATATATCACTAGCCACTTTAAACAATGCTACCTTATATAATGTTACTTACCCTACATTGTTCATCTCATATGCATACGTTGATACTGTACTCTATATCATCGACTGCATCCTTATGTAATACATGTATCACTAGCCACTTTAACTATGCCACTTGGTTTACATACTTATCTCATATGTATATACTGTACTCGATATCATCTACTGTATCTTGCCTATGCTGCTCTGTACCATCACTCATTCATATATCCTTATGTACATATTCTTTATCCCCTTACACTGTGTATAAGACAGTAGTTTTTTTTTGGAATTGTTAGTTAGATTACTTGCTTTTTATTACTGCATTGTCGGAACTAGAAGCACAAGCATTTCGCTACACTCGCATTAACATCTGCTAACCATGTGTATGTGACAAATAAAATTTGATTTGATTTGATTTTTAAATGCGCACACAATTCACTCAGGTGCTTCGCTATATCACATTTGACATTGTCTGTAAGCTTGAGTTCATTTGCACACACAAAATCATACCATGATGGAAAGACCTGTGTGTTGTCCTTGTTAATGCAGACAGAGAAGAGCTCCAACTTCTTAATCATAGCCTCAATTTTGTCCCACACATTGCATATAGTTGCAGAGAGTCCCTGTAATCCTAGATTCAGATCATTCAGGCGGGAAAAACATCACCCAGATGCAGTTGCACCCTAAAAACTAAAAACATTTGTCATAAAAAACTAGCTCCCCGGTATACAGAAAATCCCAGAGCCCTGAAGCAAGCTTCCAGAAAATTGATTAGACTACTGCAATGCTCTACTTTCTGACTGTCACGTTCTGACCATAGTTCTTGTGTGTTTTCCTTGTTTTAGTGTTGGTCAGGACAAGAGCTGGGTGGGCATTCTATGTTGTGTGTCTAGTTTTTCTATTTCTATGTTTGGCCTGATATGGTTCTCAATCAGAGGCAGGTGTTAGTCATTGTCTCGGATTGGGAACCATATTTAGGTAGCCTGTTTTGTGTTGGGATTTGTGGGTGATTGTTTCCTGTCTTTGTGTTCTCTGCACCAGATAGGACTGTTTCGGGTTTCCACGTTTATTGTTTTGTAGATTGTGCATGTTTAGTTTCTGTCATTAAATAACCATGGACACTTACCACGCTGAGCTTTGGTCCTCTCCTTCCCAGGAAGACAGCCGTTACAGAATCACCCACCAACCAAGGACCAAGCGGTGTGGTAACAGACAGCGGCAGGAGCAAAAGCAGCAGTGGGAGAGGCAGCACTATTTGGAAAAATGGACTTGGGAGGAGATCCTAGACAGGAAAGGACCCTGGGCAGAGCCAGGGGAATATTGCCGCCCCAAAGCAGAGCTGGAGGCAGCGAAAGCAGAGAGGCGGCATTATGAGGAGCTGGCACGGCAGAGCGGCTGGAAGCCTGAGAGGCAGCCCCAAAAATGTCTTGGGGGGCACAGGGAGAGTGTGGCAGTCAGGAGTCAGACCTGAGCCAACTCCCCTGTTTACCGTAAGGAGCCATGGATGGAATCAGAGCAGTCGGCGAAGTTGAGGTGTGCGTCTGGGATTGTTGAGGAGGTATTGGACAGAGTAGAGAGAGAGCTGTTGGTTTGGCATAGTATGCACGGCATTCGCCCTGAGGAGCGTGTTAGCTGTCCGATGCCACCTGTGTCAATTCCTCGTTCTCAGCCTGAAACTGGTGTTAGAGTTCCGGAAGATTTGATGCCGGCTATACACACACCAGGTCTCCAGTACACCTTCACAACCCGGTGTGTCCTGTTCCACCAGTGCCACCAGTGCCGGCACCCCGCACCAGGCTGTCTCTCCTTTCTTTGGCTACAGGTGCTCCCGCCTGTCCGGAGCTGCCAGAGCTTCTGCTCCTCAGTCCAGAGGCGCCAGAGCCCCTCAGTCCAGAGGCACCAGAGCTCCTCTGTCCGGCTCTGCCAGAGCTTCCGCCCCTCAGTCCAGAGGCGCCAGAGCCCCTCTGTCCAGCATTGCCAGAACCTTCCTCCTCTCCAGCGGTGCCGGACTCTCCCGCCTGTCCGGCGCTGCCAGAGCTTCCGCCCCTCAGTCTAGAGGCGCCAGAGCTCCTCTGTCCAGCGCTGCCAGAGCCTTCCTCCTCTCCAGCGCTGCCGGAGTCTCCCGTCTGCCCGGCACCGCTAGAGTCTCCCGTCTGCCCGGCGCCGCTAGAGTCTCCCGTCTGCCCGGCGCCGCTAGAGTCTCCCGTCTGCCCGGCGCCGCTAGAGTCTCCCGTCTGCCCGGCGCCGCTAGAGTCTCCCGTCTGCCCGGCGCCGCTAGAGTCTCCCGTCTGCCCGGAGCCGCTAGAGTCTCCCGTCTGCCCGGAGCCGCTAGAGTCTCCCGTCTGCCCGGAGCCGCTAAAGTCTCCCGTCTGCCCGGAGCCGCTAGAGTCTCCCGTCTGTCCGGAGCCGTCAGAGCCGCCAGTCAGCGCGGAGCAGCCAGAGCTGCCAGTCAGCGCGGAGCCGCCAGAGCCGCCAGTCAGCACGGAGCCGCCAGAACCGTCAGTCAGCCAGGAGCCGCCAGAGCCGTCAGTCAGCCAGGAGCTGCCAGAGGCGTCAACCAGCCAGAGCTATCTCTCAGTCCTGAGCTACCTCTCAGTCCTGAGCTACCTGATACCCCTCAGTCCTAAGCTACCCCTCAGTCCTGAGCTACCCCTCAGTCCTGAGCTACCTCAGTCCCGAGCTGCCCCTCAGTCCGGAGCTGCCCCTCAGTCCAGTGGAGTCCTTTGTTAGGGTTCCTAGGCCACGGTTGGCGGCGAGGGTCGCCACTCAAAGGACGCTAAGGATGTGGACTAAGACAATGATGGAGTGGGGTCCACATCCAGCGCCAGAGCTGCCACCACGGACAGATGTCCACCCAGACCCTCCCCTATAGGTTTAGGTTGTGCGGTCGGAGTCCGCACCTTGGGGAGGGGAGGGGGGGGTACTGTCACGTTCTGACCATAGTTCTTGTGTGTTTTCCTTGTTTTAGTGTTGGTCAGGACGTGAGCTGAGTGGGCATTCTATGTTGTGTGTCTAGTTTGTCTATTTCTATGTTTGGCCTGGTATGGTTCTCAATCAGAGGAAGGTGTTAGTCATTGTCTCTGATTGGGAACCATATTTAGGTAGCATGTTTTGTGTTGGGATTTGTGGGTGATTGTTTCCTGTCTTTGTGTTCTCTGCACCAGATAGGACTGTTTCGGGTTTTGCCATGTTTTTGTTTTGTAGTGTGTTCATGTTGAGTTTCTGTCATTAAAGAACCATGGACACTTACCACGCTACGCTTTGGTCCTCTCCTTCCCAGGAAGAAAGCCGTTACACTAACTACCCGGATAAAGCACTAAATAAACTTCAGTTTGTACTAAAGATGGCTGCTAGAATTTTTCCTAGAAACAAAAAACGTGATAATATTACTCCAGTGCTAGCCTCTCAACACTGGCTTCCTGTTAAGGCAAGGGCTGATTACAAGGTTTTACTGTTAACCTCTAGTGTCGAGCAATCCTGTATCCGGGAGCGTGATCATAGCCTCAACTCATTACCATAACGCAACGTTTCCTTTTCATGAAAATCGCAAATGAAATGAAATAAATATATTGAAACACAAGCTTAGCTTTTTGTTAACAACACTGTCATCTCAGATTTTCAAAATATGCTTTAACCAAAGCTACACAAGCATTTGTGTAAGACTATTGATAGCCTAGCATAGCATTAAGCCTAGCATTCAGCAGGCAACATTTTCACAAAAACAAGACTTTCAAATAAAATCATTTATCCTTGAAAATCGATGTTTTCAATGACGAGACTCTCAGTTAGATAGCAAATGTTGATTTTTTCCCAAAAAGATTATTTGTGTAAGAGAAATAGCTCCGTTTTGTTCATCACGTTTGGCTAAGAAAAAAAAACGAAAATGCAGTCAACACAACGCCAAACTTTTTTCCAAATTAGCTCCATAATATCGACAGAAACATGGCAAACGTTGTTTAGTATCAACACTCAAGGTGTTTTTCACAATTCTATTCGATGAAAAATCATTCCTGGCAGTCGGTTTCTCATCCGAGGCAAACGGAAAAATACTGCAGCTGGAGATTACGCAATAATTGCGACGGAGGACACCAAGCAACCACCTGGTAGATGTAGTGTCTTATGGTCAATCTTCCAATGATATGCCTACAAATACGTCACAATGCTGCAGACTCCTTGGGGAAAATGTGGAAAAGGTAAGCTGACTCCTAGCTCCTCCACAGCCATATAAGGAGTCATTGCCATGAGACGGTTTCAAAAAATGCGTCACTTCCTGATTGCATTTTTATCTGGGGTTTTTCTGTAACATCAGTTCTGTGGCACTCACAGACAATATCTTTGCAGTTTTGGAAACGTCAGAGTGTTTTCTTTCCAAAGCTGTTAATTATATGCATAGTCGAGCATCTTTTCATGACAAAATATCTTGTTTAAAACGGGAACGTTTTTCATCCAAAAATTAAAATAGCGCCCCCTATATCCAAGAAGTTAACCTACAAAGCATGAAATGGGCTTGCTCCAACCTATCTTTCCGATTTGGTCCTGATGTACATACCTACACGTACGCTACGGTCACAAGACGCAGGCCTCCATAATGTCCCTAGAATTTCAAAGCAAACAGCTGGAGGCAGGGCTTTCTCCTATTGAACTCCATTTTTATGCAATGGTCTGCCTATCCATGTGAGAGGCGTAGACTCTGTCTCGACCTTTCAGTCTTAATTTATTTATTTATCTCTTCAATAGGTCCTATGATTGAGTGTAGTCTGGCCCAGTGGTGTGAAGGGGAACGGAAAGGCTGTCTCTGCCTGGCCGGTTCCTCTCTCTCCACTGGGATTTTCTACCTCTAACCCTATTATGGGGGCTGAGTCACTGGCGCTCTTCCATGCCGTCCTTAGGAAGGGTGCGTTACTGACGTGATCTTCCTGTCCGGGTTGACACCCCCTATGGTTTGTCTCAGGGTAGTAGGTTGGTGGTTGAAGATATCCCTCTAGCGCTGTGGGGGCTGTGCCTTGGCAAAGTGGGTGGGGTTATATCCTGCCTGTCTGGGGGTATCGTCGGACAGGGCCACAGTGTCTCCCGATCCGTCCTGTCCCAGCGTCCAGTATTTATGCTGCAATAGTTTATGTGTCGGGGGGGCTATGGTCAGAGTGTTGTATCTGGAGTATTTCGCATGTCTTTTCCAGTGTGAACTTAATTAGGCTCCCTCTAATTCTCTATCTCCTCGGAGGACCTGAACCCTAGGACCATTTTTTGTTATCCTTTATTTAACTAGGCAAGACAGTTAAGAACAAATTCTTATTTACATTGACGGCCTAGGAACAGGGGGTTAACTGCCTTGTTCAGGGGCAGAATGGTAGATTTTTACCTTGTCAGCTCAGTGATTCGATCTATCAACCTTTCAGTTACTGGCTCAACGTTCTATCCACTAGGCTACCTGCTGCCCTGCCGACCATGCCTCAGGACTACCTGGCCTGATGACTCCTTGCGGTCCCCAGTCTCTCTGGTCATGCTGCTGTTCCAGTTTCAATTGTTCTGCCTGCGGCTATGGAAGCCTGACCTGTTCACTGGACGTGATACCTTGGTCCGGACCTGCTGTTTTGGACTATCTCTAACTCTGAATGAGCGGCTATGAAAAGCCAACTGAGATTTACTCCTGAGGTGCTGACCTCTTGCACCCTCTACAACCAATGTGATTATTAATATCTGACACTGCTGGTCATCTATGAACGTTTGAACATCTTGGCCATGTTCTGTCATAATCTCCACCCGGCACAGCCAGAAGAGGACTGGCCACCCATCAGAGCCTGGTTCCTCTCTAGGTTTCTTCCTAGGTTTCTTCCTAGGGAGTTTTTCCTAGCCACCTTGCTTCTACATTGCTTGCTGTTTGTGGTTTTAGGCTAGGTTTCTGTACAGCACTTTGTACAGGTTTTAATGAGCACGTCATCATGCAGCCATGTGTGAATGGTATTAATGATAAGAGTTCCATAGACGCTGGCGTGTCAGTGGCTTCAGATTAAATACAATTGTGATGATTGTTAATGAAGTAAACTAGTAAATAGGTGACTCTAGCTAATTGACCTAGGGCTCTATTCAATCTCTATTGCTGAAGTGTTACAGATTGAGCCCTAGAAATGTAAAGATAATTTCCGATTGAGTCGACATATGCAGCATTTACCATTGAAGAGTAAATATTGAATTCAAATTTATAGAGGAGTGATGAGACGACTCAACGAATCTCGAACAGGTTTCAACATCCAATATTATTTTAATACAATGTAGTAGAAGGGTTTGCACTTCAACAAACACCTTCCAGAATGTCAAAATCTACATGGTTTATAAACTGCTAATTTACACACACTGGGCTAAAAACTGCCCATACATTTGGGGCGGCAGGGTAGTAGAAGGGTTTGCACTTCAACAAACACCTTCCAGAATGGCAAAATCTACATGGTGGTTAGAGCGTTGGACTAGTAACCGGAAGGTTACAAGTTCAAACCCCCGAGGTACAAATCTGTTCTGCCCCTGAACAGGCAGTTAACCCACTGTTCCTAGGCAGTCATTGAAAATAAGAGTATGTTCTTAACTGACTTGCCTAGTTAAATAAAGGTAAAATAAATAAATAAACATTTGATTGGACGGCATGGAATGGTTCCTCGATCATCACTACAACCAATAATTATAGGTGACAGGTGGAAACTACTTAAACATCATGTTTATGACATATTTGGCTAACAGAGAGATAACATGGTACTAAGAATGCTGACATGGTACTTAAAAATACACTGTTCGATCTAGTCAACAACTCAACAACTCAGGTTTCAGAATATCTTAATCAGCGACTTCACTGGTTCAGATTTAGCAGCTAGAGGATTTCTCTCAGCTTGTCTGTGTCTGTTTTCAGTGTGGTTTCTAAATTCTGAACAGAAGTGAGGCTTCCAAAACAGTACATACATTCTACAACACAGTACATACATTCTACTACATAAAATATACTGGATAAATATATTGGGTTATAATAATTCTGAACATGGGTATATTGCTTCAAATCACAGTCTTCATCGTGAATGCAGTCTCCTCTAACTGGACAACTTTGCCTTTAAAATTCAATCACATGGTAATGCAAAATTTCCAAATAAAGATTGAATAGAGCCCCTAATACATACATCTCTGTTACAATTAGGCTATGGTTACAATGTGCCTCAAAATATGTGTTGCAAAATATTTTCTAGTCTTTGTATTGGATTAAAGGTGATCAATGTATTTTTTTTACTCAAGGCTCATGCCTTGAAAATATCTAGAGGAGTGAAGTTGACATAGAAACACTACACTTATTGTTTCTGACAGCTGATCACCATAAAGGGAAATTTGAGTTACTGCTGGAGGAAGTGTGAACTTTCCCCAACCACAACTTAGTAGTGTGAAGAGCAAGCTTTTGCTAAGTCTGTCTTAACACACACATAGTTAAAGGATGGGCAATGTTTTTTATATAAATGTTTTCCCCTAAGGATTTATTCAGATATTGTATTACAATTGTTAGTGCAGTGTTTTTCCTGACTGCTCGTGGTTATTAAAGGTCCAATGCAGACATTTTTATTTCAATATCAAATCATTTCTGGGTAACAATTAAGTAAGTACTTGTGTTTCTTTCAATTAAAATGGTCAAAAAGAAACAAAAATAGCTTCTTAGCAAAGAACAATTTCTCAAACAAGAATTTAACTAGGACTGTCCTGAAGTGGTCTGAGTGGGGAAGGGAAAACTGAAAATGACCTGTAATTGGCAGAAAGGTTTGGAACTCTTTCTTGTTTATCTATTAACTAATTTACAGCCTGACGATGTCACCAGGCAGGCCTAAACTGCAATGCTGCTGGGTTTTTCATGCTCAACAGTTTCCCGTGTGTATAAAGAATGGTCCACCACCCAAAGGACATCCAGCCAACTTGACACAACTGTGGGAATCATTGGATTCAACATCCATCCCTGTGAAATGCTTTCGACACCTTGTAGTGTCCATGCCCCGATAAACTGAGGCTGTTCTAAGGGCAAAGGGGCTCAATATTAGGAAGGTATTCTTAAATATACAATGACTTCGCATACCCAATTAAGTGCCTTGAATTAATATTGCCTGGGAACAGTTTAGCATGCTAGAAAAATGGCTTGATTGCCAAAATCTCACACTATCCCTTTAACACCTACAATCAATAACAATGATTTGTTTCCTGCTTAAAGAGGGATTGTAATCAATGTCAGCTCACTCAAGCCATGTATACATTCAGTTCCTGACAAAGTTATTCAGAAAGAAAAAGGATCATCACTTCAGCGAGAATTCAATCTCTGTATTTGCATTCACTTGTTGTGAGAGTGACGGAGAGTGACACCTCTGGATTAATTTCCCCTCATTCACCTGTATCATAAGATCCCTGCCTTACCTGTCACTTTGACAAAACACTTAATTGATTGTTAATTTCATGGGACTCTGCCTCCCTCGCTTCAGTCCATTCCACACTTGAGAACTTCATCAAGATCAAGGCAGAGGCTTGGTGATGACAGGCCTCAATGCGTTTTAATTAGCGCTCTCTGGCATCATCAGAAAGAATACTTTACTGATGATTTTGTAGTGTTAGAGATGTTACATAGTACCCTTGTCCTGTGTTAACTGGCTCATGTTGGAATGGAAATTGCAGCTAATCAAACATCACAAAATTGTGCCTAAAAGTTCCAAATGTTGTGATCAAGATCTGGTAATCTGCAGATCACCCATCCATGGCTTTGATCATTGGCATAATAACTTGACTCAACTTACATATTGTAGCTATGCGTGAACTTGAACATACAGTGCATTCAGAAGGTATTCATATCCCTTTCCTTTTTCCACATTTTGTTAAGTTTCAGCCATATTCTAAAATAGATTGAATAAATACAAATTCTCAAACTACACACAATACCCCATAATGACTAAAAGAAGGACTTTGCTACTAGCATGAACAAGACCAAAGAGGATGGTAATGATGAAATGTGGGGTTTGAGGATGGATCAGTGGTATAGAAAAAGCACTTAAAGCTTAGCCTGGAAATTCAAATGATGCTCCTTCCTTCCTTCCTTCCTTCCTTCCTTCCTTCCTTCCTTCCTTTCTTTCTTTCTTTCTTTCTTTCTTTCTTCCTTGCTTCCATGGAGCTGAAAGTGCTCAAGTTCTCTCTCGCAGGCATGCAAGTCTATCCACAGCAACAAAGCTGTGGATAAACAATCAAAATAAATAATCTAGCACATGTGATATACCCAACAAGGCAAGTCAATCCCTGATGAACCTAATCCAGTGCTTTCATTCCAGCAAAGTGGGGAAAAATCGATGATTTCTGAACAGTCACTGGTTCCGTGCAGAGTATTATTACTATACGTAAAATAGAATGCTTTTATTTGTTATTGTTTTGCACTGTAAAGCACGTTTTACAGATACCTATTTACCTTGCCACCCACACATACAGGGGGACATACTGTTATGGGACATTATTCCAAATAGGATATCACTGCAAAGGCTATGAATCGATACAAGCTCAACGAGACACTTCGCTCAGATGAATAATGGAGTGTTTTGTTCATCCCCAATGCCTCATGAGGCCTCTTCATCTCCCCTCCTTCTGGGAAGCAGCCCTAACTGATGTCGACCTTCTCAAGGTTCTGCGATCGCACAATAATTGTTGGAGTGCCAATCATTAGAAAATGGTTTGGGAGCCAGTCCACAGACTTCATTAGGTTTTCATAGCCTGCCCCGTGCCCCACAAGGCCAAAAACAGCCCATCTGATGTTATGAAGATGGACTCTGAGAAGAGTTCAGCAGGCCATCACTCTACTCCTGTTACCTTCGAGAATCACTGGCCAGGAGAGGAGAGGAGATGAGGGGGGAGAGAGAGGAAAGAGGGGGAGGAAAGAGGGGGAGAGCAGAGAGACCACTTGGAGAGGATGAATGACAGGCTGATTACAAGACCCTCCTCAGTCTCTCCAGGCTTCTGATTCATTGGGAGGAAATGGGAGAATCTAGTGTACTGCGACTTGAGTTTAAAAACTTTACCCCAATGGTCGATTGGTTAAACCTGAGAAAAAAAACAATTCAGCTAATGCTGACAAACATTTCTGAGAACAATTGGTTATACAAACCATAATGATCATTGCTAGTGGAAGAAGGGGAGGGGGTGCTCGACAACATTGTAAGTTAGGTTTTGTGGTTATTGTCAAATTAGTTGCTTGTTTTTACACTGCACAGCTAAATACGAATTAGTGTGGTGTAAATTCTAAATGAGAGAGAGACTGTAGATTATTCTAACAACAACGTTATTATAAGATTTGCATAAATGGAACAATCACTCAAATAGTTCAGAATTGAAAGACCAATGAACAGAGTTGGCGCTCTGCTTTTATAGAAAGTACAACCTCTTTGGCAGATGTGTGGAAAAGGGGTGGAACATAGACTGAGCCTGGTACACCCACCCGAGCCTGAGGTTGATAGCACAAGGGCTCAACGTTCTAACTCCATTTGTCACAGTTCACACTATCAAGTGCTCCTTTCTGCAAGTTTCCATACAACTGACCTCCTATAGTAAAAACCATAGGATGTCTCACATGCTGCGGTCACACTCAAACAGATCTCAGCTATACAGTACACCCAGTCTTATAACTAAGTCACACAAAGACAAGTTTGTATCAGGTTATAAAAATACACTAACATATTACGAGACAATGCTCTAAGTAGTAAAACATGACTAATTTTGTCATTTTCTCCCCACATTAACACAGAAAGAAAGTATAACTACGGCGAGTTCATAATTTTGGAGGGAAACCAGTCAGTGCGCTGAAGCATAAGCTTTCATAAGTTAACACACAAAGTAATCTTTGATACAATAAACAATATCTATAAAGTGAACGCAACATAATACAATGTAAGACTGACTTATGGAAGAGTATTTATCAGGGCCAAGTGAAGAAAAAGCTAAAACAGGGTGGTCAATTTCCTTCCAGGATACCTTGGCCAGGTTGATTAGAAAGGCCTGTTCGCTGTGTCAGGCTTCGAAGAGTGATGGGTGTGAAGTCAGGCGCAGACAGCAGAGGATTCGGAAAAAACACTTTATTCTGTACAATCACAGCGCACAAAGGGGGTGACGCCGAACACAGGCGTAAAACACTCCAAAAATGTACTACACAGGTACATACGCTGTACAGTGGAAAATCCAAAAGACAGGAACACTCATGGACCAAAAAAAGCAAATGTTTTGAGGATTTTGAAAAGTAGAAGCTCAAATTGTTTGGGCACAGACCTGGATAGTATAACATAACTCTTCAGGTTATCTCTGCTGTTGATTGCAACTCCGCCCCCTTTGGCAGTTCTACCTTGTTGGAAAATTTTATAGTTAGGGATGGAAATTCCAGGACTTTTGGTGGCCTTCCTAAGCCAGGATTCAGACACGGCTAGGACAGCCGGGTTGGCGGAGTGTGCTAAAGCAGCAAATAAAACAAACTTAGGGAGGAGGCTTTTCATGTTAAGAGGCTATGAAACAAGGACCTAAAATCTCGTAATCAATGTCCAAGGATTAAATGATTGAGTTAACCTTGTCTCATTAGATGCATAGTTCGAGACCAAGCATGTATGCTATGTATATTTTGAATAACATTTATAATTAGACATTTCACCAAATAATAATTCAATGATATTAATCAATAATGTGAGGACTACGGTTTGTATCCATTGAAAAGTAATCAGATTTATTGCAGTTACGAAATAAGAATGCAATTACCAAATTGTACACCAGAAATCTTCACGAAACAAAGAATACAAAAGTCTTAACAGCAAAGAAAAATCATCAATTATGACATACAAATGTACATCAGGAGTTCGTTTTCTAATGACTCCATGATTGACATTTAAATCCAGCTTTTAATCTTCCAAGAGGCAAACTCCCAGTGTTTCCTATCGTCTATTTACCTTTACTTTGCATGGCCCAAAACATAACACAGGCATGAAAATAATACACACATTCTAGGATCTAATCATCACACCTCAACACTGTATAATAAGAGCACACCCCTGTGTTCCTCTTTGAACTATCTGCTGTCCGACAAACAGAATAGCACAATTTCTCTGTAATAATACATCCATAGCACTTACAGTACAATAAAACACATCAAAATGCATAGCTCTTTATGAACTCATGAAACAATCCAAACATGACATTTTAATTCAGAGTAATTTTAATTTCCTCTATTCAAGTTTTCTTCAGTCATCACACCTCAACTGGCGTCAGTGACCCCAGGACTTCGGTGAGAATGTCTCTTGTCATGACATTGGACTGGGGTAGGTTTATGACAGTCATAAATACCTCTCTCCCCCTTTTTCCTCTCTCTACCCTTTTGATGTTACATTTGCAAAACCCTTGGTTAACATAGAGATTCTGGGAACATCAGAAGGTAGGGGGAAATGAACTATCTTCTGGTAATCCGACCAATTGAACATATGCAGTGGTATTTAATAAATATGATGTCAGTTCGGTTGCCATCTGGGACATTCTCATCAATGATAGGATGACATAAACTCTACAGTGGAAAGTCTACACATTAGAGGTATTGGATGTTCAATTTAAATGTTTGAATAGAAAATTATTAGTGAAGAGATGAAATTAAATTTTAGATTCCAAATGAGAGCTTTAAGTTTTCATAAGGTTAGGGCTCTGCTCAATCAGTGGCCCGCCCCTGTGAAGAGACATGGGTTATAAAACTTTCCAGACACACCCTTCTCGCTCCACTATATATAGCCTTGACAAAAATGTAACCTCCTGTTCCAAGTACGTGAGGTCTGCAGCCTCTGCATTAAAAGGACTAACATGTGAAAATGCTGTTCATCGACTACAGCTCGGCATTTAACACCATAGTGCCCTCCAAGCTCGTCATCAAGCTCGAGACCCTGGGTCTCGACCCCGCCCTGTGCAACTGGGTACTGGACTTCCTGACGGGCCGCCCCCAGGTGGTGAGGGTAGGCAACAACATTTCCACCCCGCTGATCCTCAATACTGGGGCCCCACAAGGGTGCGTTCTGAGCCCTCTCCTGTACTCCCTGTTCACCCACGACTGCGTGGCCACGCACGCCTCCAACTCAATCATCAAGTTTGCGGACGACACAACAATGGTAGGCTTGATTACCAACAACGACGAGACGGCCTACAGGGAAGAGGTGAGGGCCCTCGGAGTGTGGTGTCAGGAAAATAACCTCACACTCAACGTCAACAAAACTAAGGAGGTGATTGTGGACTTCAGGAAACAGCAGAGGGAACACCCCCCTATCCACATCGATGGAACAGTAGTGGAGAGGGTAGTAAGTTTTTAAGTTCCTCGGCGTACACATCACAGACAAACTGAATTGGTCCACCCACACAGACAGCATCGTGAAGAAGGCGCAGCAGTGCCTCTTCAACCTCAGGAGGCTGAAGAAATTCGGCTTGTCACCAAAAGCACTCACAAACTTCTACAGATGCACAATCGAGAGCATCCTGTCGGGCTGTATCACCGCCTGGTATGGCAACTGCTCCGCCCACAACCGTAAGGCTCTCCAGAGGGTAGTGAGGTCTGCACATCGCATCACCGGGGGCAAACTACCTACCCTCCAGGACACCTACACCACCTGACGTCACATGAAGGCCATAAAGATCATCAAGGACAACAACCACCCGAGCCACTGCCTGTTCACCCCGCTATCATCCAGAAGGCGAGGTCAGTACAGGTGCATCAAAGCTGGGACCGAGAGACTGAAAAACAGCTTCTATCTCAAGGCCATCAGACTGTTAAACAGCCACCACTAACATTGAGTGGCTGCTGCCAAAAAACTGACTCAACTCCAGCCACTTTAATAATGGGAATTGATGGGAAATGATGTAAAATATATCACTAGCCACTTTAAACAATGCTACCTAATATAATGTTTACATACCCTACATTATTCATCTCATATGTATATGTATATACTGTACTCTATATCATCTACTGCATCTTTATGTAATACATGTATCACTCGCCACTTTAACTATGCCACTTTGTTTACATACTCATCTCATATGTATATACTCCACTCAATACCATCTACTGTATCTTGCCTATGCCGCTCTGTACCATCACTCATTCATATATCTTTATGTACATATTCTTTATCCCCTTACACTTGTGTCTATAAGGTAGTAGTTTTGGAATTGTTAGCTGGATTACTTGTTGGTTATTACTGCATTGTCGGAACTAGAAGCACAAGCATTTCACTACACTCGCATTAACATCTGCTAACCATGTGTATGTGACAAATAAAATTGGATTTGATTTGATGTCAACTACAGAACTAAGCCAACCTCAGTGTGACCTTTGGTTGTGAATGTTATGAACTTTGAACTCTTATTCACTACAGAAGTGATACCTCCTAGCCGTTGAGTTAGCAACAGCCTATGCAAACAGCCTATGCAAACGCGGGCTAGGAAAGAACAGACAGAGTATCCCATCTACCACACAACGACGTTACTACAACGTATTCAATTGACCATCAAAGGACAAAGGAATCAGTTTGGCAACACGGCCTTCCATCTACCACCAACCTACCGGAGCGCAGCTCAGAGTAAATATTTATTGCATTTTCCTTTTCCAAATGGGTGGTAAGTTAGAATGCATAAGATACTGTATTTACAATAGCACAGCTTCTCCCTTTGTCCCTCAGTCTTCCCGCTCTTTCACTCAAACCCAGACCCTTTTCTTTTGTGTAACCAGCTGTAATATCTGTTCCGCCCGCTAGGGAAGTTTTCCTTTATGACGTAATTTGTAATCAAGGTGTAATTCATTCTGTGTGTATGTAATTCTGTGTGATTAGTTAGGTATTTAGTAAATAAATAACTAAACCCAATTTTGTATTGCTGATTCAACTTGTTAGCCAGGGATCGTGAAGAAAACCAAGAATTTACACTTTCAGATGAGACTGAATTAAGGTGACAATTAATATTGACTGCTATTGATGTAAAATATTGCTAGGTCTTTAAGAGTTTATTCGGAAGATAACAGCTCTATAAATATTATTTTGTGGTGCCCCGACTCTCTAGTTAATTACATTTACATGATTAGCTCAATCAGGTAATATTAATTACGGAAAAAATATTTTATAGAATAGCATGTCATTCCACTTATTCCGGCATAGCCAAAGACACGACACAAGATTGCCACAGATCAGGTGTGTTTTGATCCCTGTGATAGCCCACAGATGGTCTGTCATTTAAACAATGCCATAAATCGTGTTTCAGTCAGCGGGCTGTGCTCCCACCAGAGGTGGGACCAAGTAATTGTTTTACAAGTCACAAGTAAGTCTCAAGTCTTAGCACTCAAGTCCCAAGTCAAGACAAGCAAGTCCGAGTCAAGTCCGTCAAGTCTCAAATCCTAAACTTTGAGTTTTGAGTCCTCAACAAGTCATAATGTGCTCTTCACCCAATATAATACCATTTCATATTTTTAAAAAGGGTAATAGTTAGTATATTACATTTACGCAAATCATAAATGCTTTTAAAAATATCTATATTTATTACTTTCCAAATAAACGTTATATTTCCATGGAAATACATGGGTAGCCATGAGAAAGACCCCCCCCACCCACCCCCAATAGTGATCGAGGATCACTGACTGACTGTGTGGAGGCTCATTGATTGAACGTTACGTTACCCTACATAATACACTCTTAAAGTAATAAAATATATAGCTGTCGGCTATATTAGCCACGACATACCGTTCGTTGTGCAGCTTCAAATGTCGAACAAAGTTGGAAATTGTTGCGCCTCTGTCTGCAATTTTCTTCCCGCATGTTATGCAAGTTGCTATCCGTTTTTTGTTGATACAGCTTCTTTATATCCGAGAATAATAATTTGGGGTATCTTTCCAAGGGCTCCATCTGAATTCACCTGCCGACCTTCCTCTGAACTGCCACGAACAACTTTTTCTCAGCTGGCACAATTTGATTGCCTGTTGTCCGTCTCAAACTGTATTCTGTTAAATGAAAAGTTGATGCGCTGCACACTTTTTTAATAGCATCATTTTTCATATTTGGGCTTGGAGTGTATCAAGTCAGGTCAAGTCATAATGCTCAAGTCCAAGTCAAGTCACGAATCATTGGTGTCAAAGTCGAGTTGCAAGTCATCTTTGTGACTCGAGTCCACACCTCTGCCTCCCACGCCAGCCAGTCGCTAGACCCGAGCATCACCTTCTTTAATTCTTCCACTACAGTTCTGTGCTGCAATAGTAAAGAAAAACATTTCCAAGAAATCTGTGTATATTATTCAGCTATGCACAGTGAGTGTTGGAGGGGAAAGTGAAAATATCAGTCTACTTCTAGAAACAGCTCTTTTTACAAATTAGCCCCGAAGAACAAATGTTGAAAAAGCCTCCCCATGATTCCACTCTGTTTTTCAATTTGTTAGCAAAACATGTCTGCTCACTTTTCTCAACACAACATAGGTGTTGATTGCTTATGTTATTAGTTACTCCTCACCCTGTTTCTCCACCTCTGTGCAGCCCAGTACCTCTGGCAATTGATTTTCAAAGACAGATTATGGGGATTTCAATGGCTGTCAGTGGTTGCATGACATTATCTCGACAGTCAACTGGTTTGTTGGCAGATATGTTTGAGTGCCCAATACAAACACCCTCCTGGAATATCTAGCTTACACAGAGGAATGTCGTGACATTGTTTGGACAGAAATGATTGGATCATTACCTGAGATCAGGGTTTATGGTGCTGAATAGAATTCAAACCCCACCACTCTCAGGTAAACAACTGGTTATGATGTTTGCTAGTAATTCCCTCTCTCCATCTTTCTCTCTCTCGTTTATCCTCCCTTTGTCTCTTCCCTCTCTTCTCTTTCCCTCTACCCCATCTCTCTCTCTCCCCCTCCTTATCACATGCCACATCTCCCCTCAACACTGACAGAGGCCCTGGGGAGGCTCAGTGTGCTGTAAATTACACAGAGCAAACTGGCAATGCACTGTATATGTTTTAGAGAGGGAGTGTTGCCTTCCTCTGAACCAATGGAGATTATTCTCAGGGAGGGTAAACAACACCTGGTGCAGAGATTCACTGTAGCTGGGGAAGATAATTAGTAAATAGTCTGTAATACAGATGCTCCATGCCTCACGGTGTAACTATAACCCTTAAAGGAGAAATCTGCAGCTGCTACATCAATTTTTTTTAACTTATACATGAATGATATGTACCCACTGATTCTAAAAGACTACAATTTATAAATGGCTCATGAGCTTAGTTCAGCTGTCATACCCATCAGAACTCAAAATATAGCCTTGTTTTACTCCAATGTTTGTAAACGAAGTAAATGGAAACAACACTATAGAGTCTCAAAACATGGTTAAATCTATAGTTTTGATATCACGGATGAAGGGTCCTTGCATCCATAGCATTTCTCCAGCCCCATCCCTCAGCGTTTTACCGAAACAGGGGCAGTGGAAATGATTTGTTGTTTAAACTGCTGATTTCACCTATAAGGACATTTGTTAACACGGTCACATCTGAGGAATTCACTTATTCTCTTAACTGGTTGATTAGCTATTTTATGGTCTGTGGGTACACAGTTCTAAATTATGAAGGAATTACTGCCTGCAATAGCTAGTTAATTTATGGGCTAAATCCCACGATAATAAAACTTAAAATCATAATAATCATTATAATAAATAAACTAATACAAGAAAATACAAGGGTTTTGGTGGCTATTCACTCTGAAAAAATATGTCAATCAGGAGAAATATTCTGGATGTTTATTTAGATATCTACTGCTTCCTTCTCCCTGGACAGACATGTCCAGACACAGCTCCCCTGTGAGTGAAATATGCATAGGTTTTGAACTTCATCCCCAGAGTTTAATATGAACACAGATCCATCTGTTCATCAATCAGGCTTATGGAAATACAAACACATTAAAAAAAATACACATATTTATCAGACAGACTCTCTCTCTCTGCAAATGACCAGATCTAAGAGGGTGTTGTGAACCAGTCATAATAATAATTCCCTTGCTCCTGGTAAATTAATGTCCCTTATTTAGAGGAGGCCTTTAGATCATTTTTTTGCATCCCACTTTAAGGGATTGGTAGATGTTTAATGGAAAAGAAAGGCGCAGACTGCTCTGAAGTATTTTGAACTTTCATTAATTTTACCATATTAGTCAGCACGTAGTTACTTAAGAGGAAGCCTTATTGTAAGTCACTAATAATTCTCAGAGGGAAAGAGAAAATGAATGTATGATTACCTATCCATAGCCCGCACCATATGTGTGTGAATGTTGAGGTGTAAGAATCCATTAAATAAAATAAAAACTAGCCAAGCAGTAAATGTACTTTTCAGTTTTGCCCTGATAAACAATCAGTTATTTCCAGTTATTATATATGAAAAATATGTGCCCCATTGCTTTAAGTCAAGAAAGGGTCATGTCAGTAAGCAGCACATTTGCAGCTATGATATGCCCCTGATGCTGTGTCATGTTTGACTAATGGAGTTTAGAGAAATTATTTTCATAATTACGAACTCATCATTAAATGCCAGTAATCTAGGAACTGTCTATGGCTGGTTTGTCTGCGTAACAGTACATGCCCCCTCAGTGTAGAACTAACAAGGCTGAACCATATAAAGACACCAGGTGAACAGATTGAGTCTCTCTTCCTGGACACATAGGGTAGTTCGGCCTCACAATTGTGTTGTTAACCTTTGTACTCCGCTCCTCAAGTGTCTGACCCCTAGCTCTCCACTTGATACAGCCATCACTGGCCAGCATCATCAGCCCAGCAGATGATAAATTATGTAAATGTATGAATATTGTAACAGTAGCGCATACAAACTCTAGAGAATCATCCTCGCACAGGGCACCAAGAATGTAGAGAATCACCCTTACATGGGGCACCAAAATATGTAGAAATATCACACACACACACACACACACACACTGCATCACAATAATGAACACTTGATTTTGCTTTTTGCATTGTCACAACATTCATAGTATTAAAGACTACAGTTGGGATTTGTTCGTTTTTTTTAACAATAGATTATGCCTTGTTGTGATCCTGCTTTTGTAGAAGTAGAGCCTCTCTGTATGTCAACAGCCATTGGTCTCAACATCCACAGTTCATTAAAATTCTGGCTGGATTTCATGTAGCCGCTGTGTTCCAATGGAAAGCTCCCAGCAAGCACAGAGGTGGTTATCGGAGAGCCCAGACTCAACTAGTAACCAGGGAAACTGGAAATCAGAACCGGATGTTTTTTCTTCTTCCAGGAAGTTCTTCTTAAATCCATAGAATGCTACTTCTAAGGATGGTGTCAATCTCTTTCACCCTCTTTCTCTTTTTCTCTAATAATATCTTAAGGCGATAAAATAAAGAGAAGGTGAAGGAAATGTAAGAAAATTAATAATTTGGTAATTTCATGGATATCATTTAGCTTGTTCAGTCTATATGATTCTTCCACATAAATTCCCACATACTCCCACATCATTTCCAATATTAACCAACTCCAGAGCAGTCCAACTGTTCCAGAACGCTATAAATAAATGAAGACCACTTATTTACAACTCTAAGATATGCCGTACTCAAATGAACTCACTGATGTTAATAAAGGTAAGTAGTACTATGCATAACAATATTGTGCCAATTTGGTAACTTAGGACCAGCATTTTAGCCTAATACATTCATTATATTGCACCTATACATCGGGATCCAACCGAATGTAGAATATTACGAACAATAGAGGCTTCCTTAATCTCTATGTATTCTTTCTCACAGAACCCTAACCCCAAAAAGGAGTCGAACTGCATTTCTGCCAATCATAATATGTGATGTGGAATCAGTGTTTATCATTGAGAAATCCTTTCTCCTCATTACAGTTTTATGATCTTTCTGGAGGAAGGGAAATAGGGGGATTAGAAAGCAATCAACACCTTGATACGAAATGTGAAATGCAGTGCAGCTAGCTCACAGCACAGAGAAGCACAATACTCAGGAAGACGTGTCCCTCTATTCACCTCATACGCACCAGGAATTCATGACAGCATGGTGATGATGCAGGCATGTACTAACAATTTCCCCAGCTCTCATATAGAATGGACTGGTCAGAATCCCCTATAAAGCCGAATGCAAAAATCATTCATAAAATAATGTGTACATGTACATATCTTTGCCTAAGGAATTTTTTTTGCATAACTTATATTTTTGTTCTGATCAGCTGGACATTTACATTACACCCTTCAGGCGTGTGTGTCTTTGTCCATCTACATTATGTTAAATGGTAAGATGGTTTACTCTGGTTTTATTCTGAACTGAAATGCCTCTTACAAGCCGCATTTTATCAGCAGCTGCTCTCTCTTCAGTCAAGGTTACCCTTAAAATAACTTTCCACTGAAAATCACACTTTTAAAAGTTAATCTCGTGTCCACATAATGTTCTTGACTCATCCTACACTCATATTTGTGGCCTAAGTAAAAACACAACCTCAAACTTGCTTACTATTTTCTTCATAGAGGATGATGATCTGGCCTATCAGCAGTCTACACTGTGCCAAATGCCCTAGTTTTCAGCTCCTAATTATCCTTACACCTCTGAAGACTCTAGCCATTTCAATTCCAGTCAGAAGAACTTAAGTGTTTTGTCTCTGAACACTCAAAAGTTTGTTTCTCCACCGACTGTAGGATAAGGGAAACTTGGGGTGTTAACAGCGCTCAACATCTCTATTATAATAAGACAAAAAAATATTCCCTTCCAAAAAGTAAATAAAAAACAAAGATTAATTAAATACCAAAAAATGCAATTGCACAAATTTGGTTTCATCTGACCATATGACATTCTCCCAAACTTCTTCTGGATCATCCAAATGCTCTCTAGCAAACTTCAGACGGGCCTGGACATGTACTGGCTTAAGCAGGGGGGAACTTCTGCCACTGCAGGATTTGAGTCCCTGGCGTTGTAGTCTGTTACTGAAGGTAGGCTTTGTTACTTTGGTCCCAGCTCTCTGCAGGTCATTCACTAGGTCCCCCAGTGTGGTTCTGGGATTTTTGCTCACCGTTCTTGTGATCATTTTGACCCCACGGGGTGAGATCTTGTGTGGAGCCCCAGATCGAGGGAGATTATCAGGAGTCTTGAATGTCTTCCATTTCCTAATAATTGCTCCCACAGTTGATTTCTTCAAACCAAGCTGCTTACCTATTGCAGATTCAGTCTTCCCAGCCTGGTGCAGGTCTACAATTTTGTTTCTGGTGTCCTTTGACAGCTCTTTGGTCTTGGCCATAGTGGAGTTTGGAGTGTGACTGTTTGAGGTTGTGGAGAGGTGTCTTTTATACAGGTAACAAGTGGAGGACAGAGGAGCCTCTGAAAAGAAGAAGTTACAGGTCTGTGAGAGCCAGAAATCTTGCTTGTTTGTAGGTGACCAAATATGTATTTTCCACCATAATTTGCAAATAAATTCATAAAAAATCCTACCATGTGATTTTTTGGATTTTTTTTTCTCATTTTGCCTGTCATAGTTGAAGTGTACCTATGATGAATATTACAGGCCTCATCTTTTTAAGTGGGAGAACTTGCACAATTGGTGGCTGACTAAATACTTTTTGCCCCACTGTCTATCTATCCTACATCTCTAAGGTCTTCGAAAGCCAAGTTAACAAACAGATTACTGACCATTTTGAATCACATCATACCTTCTCCGCTATGTAATCTGGTTTCCGAGCTGGTCATGGGTGCACCTCAGCCACGCTCAAGGTCCTTAACCTCCAGTGACTCCACATCCCGCATGAGGGAGTGTAATCATCGACTGACACTAATTAGCACAACGCAACGGACATAAATATTCCTAGAAAATATTCCTATTCATGAAAATCACAAGTGAAAAATATTGAGACACAGCTTAGCCTTTTGTTAATCACCCTGTCATCTCATATTTTCAAAATATGCTTTACAGCCAAAGCTAGACAAGCATTTGTGTAAGTTTATCGATAGCCTAGCATATAATTTTGTCCAGATAGCAGCAGGTAACTTGGTCATGGAAATCAGAAAAGCAATCAAATTAAATCGTTTACCTTTGATGAGCTTCGGATGTTTTCACTCACGAGACTCCCAGTTAGATAGCCAATGTTCCTGTTTTCCAAAAATAGTATTTTCGTAGGTGAAATAGCTCCGTTTGTTCTTCACGTTTGGCTGAGAAATCGCCCGGAAATTGCAGTCACGAAAACGCCGAAAAATATTCCAAATTAGCTCCATAATATCGACAGGAACATGGCAAACATTGTTTATAATCAATCCTCAAGGTGTTTTTCAAATATCTATTTGATAATATATCCACCGGGACAATTGGTTTTTCAGTAGGACCGATTGGAATAATGGCTACCTCTGTATTTTACACGAGAATCACTCTGAGAGCCATCAGGTGACCACTTGAGCAATGTAGCCGCTTACGGGTATTCTTCAACATAAATGTGTAAAACTACGTCACAATGCTGTAGACACCTTGGGGAATACAGAGAAAAATTAGTCTGGTTGATAGCCCATTCACTGCTCAATAGGGACGCATTGGAACGCAGCGCTTTCAAAACATGAGGCACTTCCGGATTGGATTTTTCTCAGGCTTTCGCCTGCAATATCAGTTCTGTTATACTCAAAGACAATATTTTTCCAGTTTTGGAAACTTTAGAGTGTTTTCTATCCTAAGCTGTCAATTATATGCATAATTGACAGCATAATAATGCATAACACCCTCAATAAAGGAGTGGTTCTGCAGGTGGGGACCACAGACCACTTCTCAGTTCCTATGTTTCCTGGCTGATGTTTTGGTCACTTTTGAATGCTGGCGGTGCTTTCACTCTAGTGGTAGCATGAGACGGAGTCTACAACCCACACAAGTGGCTCACGTAGTGCAGCTCATCCAGGATGGAACATCAATGCGAGCTGTGGCAAGAAGGTTTGCTGTGTCTGTCAGCATAGATTCCAGAGCATGGAGGCGCTACCAGGAGACAGGCCAGTACATCAGGAGACGTGGAGGAGGCCGTAGGAGGGCAATAACCCAGCAGCAGGACCGCTACCTCCACCTTTGTGCAAGGAGGAGCACTGCCAGAGCCCTGCAAAATGACCTCCAGCAGGCCACAAATGTGCATGTGTCTGCTCAAACGGTCAGAAACAGACTCCATGAGGGTGGTATGAGGGCCCGATGTCCACAGGTGGGGGTTGTGCTTACAGCCCAACACTGTGCAGGATGTTTGGCATTTGCCAGAGAACACCAAGATTGGCAAATTCGCCACTGGCGCCCTGTGCTCTTCACAGATGAAAGCAGGTTCACACTGAGCACGTGACAGACGTGACAGAGTCTGGAGACGCCGTGGAGAACGTTCTGCTTCCTGCAACATCCTCCAGCATGACCGGTTTGGCAGTGGGTCAGTCATGGTGTGGGGTGGCATTTCTTTGGGGGGCCGCACAGAGGCTCACCAGAGGTAGCCTGACTGCCATTAGGTACCGAGATGAGATCCTCAGACCCCTTGTGAGACCATATGCTGGTGCGGCTGGCCCTGGGTTGCAAGACAATGCTAGACCTCATGTGGCTGGAGTGTGTCAGCAGTTCCTGCAAGAGGAAGGCATTGATGCTATGGACGCTATGGATGCAATGGAGGAAGGCATTGATGCGTTCCCCAGACCTGAATCCAATTGAGCACATCATGTCTCGCTCCATCCTCCAACGCCACGTTGCACCACAGACTGTCCAGGAGTTGGCGGATGCTTTAGTCCAGGTCTGGAAGGAGATCCCTCAGGAGACCATCCGCCACCTCATCAGGAGCATGCCCAGGCATGTGGAGGCCACACACACTACTGAGCCTCATTTTGACTTGTTTTAAGGACATTACATCAAAGTTGGATCAGCCTGTAGTATGGTTTTCCACTTTAATTTTGAGTGTGACTCCAAAGCCAGACCTCCATGGGTTGATAAATTTGATTTCCATTGATAATTTGTGTGATTTTGTTGTCAGCACATTCAACTATGTAAAGAAAAAAGTATTTCATAAGATATTTCATTCATTCAGATCTAGGATGTGCTATTTTAGTGTTCCCTTAATTTTTTTTGAGCAGTGTATATATATAAAGAGATATATAAATTACACTTTTTATTTTTTATTTAACCAGGAAGGGCACATTGAGAATTAAAATCTTTTTCAAGAGCGTCCTGGCCAAGATAGGCAGCACCAAGTCATTACAAAAATTAGACAGACAGACAACATGAAAAACTACAAGTAATCTAGTTAAAACCATTGAATTCACAAGAGTATAGCATAATCAAAAACAACAAATTAAAAACATTGATAGGTCAGGGAATCAGCCTCAAAATCCTTCATCTGTGATTTAAAAACACCAATTGGGACAGTTCTTCCAGTTTAAAAGTATTTTGTAAGGCGTTCCAAGACGATGGCTCAGAGGACATAAAAGCCCTTTTACCAAATTTAGTTCGGACATTTGGAACAGTTAGCAGGATAAAGTCCAGCGAACGAAGAGAGTACCCACCACATTTCTGAACAATAAAAATGCCCAAATAAAAAGGTAGTAAACACAAAATGGCTTTGTAAATAAAAGTATACCAGTGACTGAGCCTACGAGTGACTAGAGAAGGCCAGCCAACCCTGGTATACAAAGTGCAGTGATGTGTAAGGGTTTTGCAGTTTAAAATACATCTCAAAGTGCCATGGTAAAAGAGTGTCAATTGATCTCAAACACTGAGCGGAAGCATTCATATATAAAATATCCCCATAGTCTAGTAAAAGCATAAATGTAGCAGATACTAGCCTCCTTCTGGCTTCAAAAGAAAAACAGGCCTTATTCTTAAAATAAAATCCCAATTTCAGCTTAAATTTTTTTGTAAGTTGTTGAATATGCAATTTAAAAGACAGGCCGTCATCAATTACAATTCCAAGATATTTACATGAAGTTACAACCTCAATCTCCTTGCCCTGACAGGTAGTAATAGGTGAAAGGTTCAGAGGTCTATTTCTTGCATTAGAAAACACCATTAGTTTAGTTTTGTCAGTATTGAGGATAAGCTTCAATTGACACAAGGTATGTTGAACAGTATAAAAAGCAGTTTGCAAGTTCTGGAAAGCTTTTGTAAGAGACGAGGCACAACAGTAAATATATCAGCATCTATCAGCATAAAAATGAAGTTGTGCATTGGACATTTTTGTCTAAATCATTTATAAAAAATAGTGAATAAGAGAGGACCAAGTACAGAGACTTGGGGCACACCATTAAAGACATTCAATTTAACAGACATAAGCCCATCAAATTGAGTGCACTGAGTTCTATCAGACAGATAGTTAGCAAAACATTCAACTGCTTGCTCCGAAAGACCTACACTCGACAATCTCTGCCTTAGTATAGCATGATCAACTGTATCAAGAGCTTAGATCAATAAAAAGTGAGACACAGTGCTGTTTTTTGTCAAGGGCTTCAGTGATATAATTTAAAACCTTCATGGCTGCTGTAATTGTGCTATGCTTCTTCCTGAAGCCCGATTGGTAAAATAGAGTAAGTAAATAAAAACTCTTTTAGCTGTTCACTTACAAGGGTTTCAAGTATTTTCATCAGGGGTGACAGCTTTGAGATTGGCCTATAATTATTTAAAAGATTTGCATCTTCCCCTTTTTAAAGTGGTAGGACAAATGCTGATTTCCAGATCTTTGGAATTTCATTCCATTCCAGGGTTAGATTAAACAGATATGTAAGTGGTTCAGCTATGAAATCAGCTGCCAGATTTAAGAAGCAGGGATCCAAAAGATCAGGACCTGTAGGCTTTCTCTGATCTAAGGATTTCAGGGCTTTATGTACCACCTGCACTGAGAATGGCAAAAAGCTAAAAGTTTGACCAGCTCTCACTGGTTCATCCACACAGGGTTGTACAGAGACAGAGGACACGGAATCAAACAGCCTACCAGATGATACAATGTGCTCATTGAAACAATTCAGCATTTCAGTTTTGTCATATATAGCAACAGAGTCCTTCAAAACACATGATGGTAATTCATTAACATTACTGTTACCAGACATAGTCTTAATAGCCTTCCAAAACTTTCTATGGTCATTCAGGTTATCAGTGGTAACAGACATAAAATATTCAGACTTGGCCTTCCTGAGAAGAAAAGAACACTTGTTTCGTAACTGCCTAAAAATAAGCCAATCAGCATCAGAACATGATTTCCTTGCTTTAGCCCCGGTTAGATTACGTTCGTGAATAATACAAGACAGCTCAGAGGAAAACCATGGATTATCTCGCCCTTTAACCCTGAACCTGCGGAATGGGGCATGTTTGTTTACTATTTGGAAAATAACATCATGAAATAATTTCCAGGCAGTTTCCACATCAGGGATAAACTCAATCTTGCTCCAGTCAAAATAAAACAAATCATGAAAGAAAGCCTGCTCATTAAAACACTTCAACTTTCTCTTACGAATAAAATGTGGGTTTTGTTTTGGAACCTTAGTATTTTTAACAGCAACAACAGCACAATGGTCACTTAAATCATTACAAAAAACACCAACCGCAGAATATTTATGTGGAACATTTGTCAATATCAAAACAATCAGGGTAGATTTAAGCGAGTGGGTGAGTTAATCATCTGGGTAAGATTCATAGAATTACAAAACATTTTTAAATCATCAGACACCGGCTTTAACCAACACCAGTTGAGATCACCAATCAAGATCATTTCACTGTAAAGAAGCTTAGACATAAGGTGCATCAAAGAAGGAAATGCATCACCGAGAGCAGAGGGGGGTCTATAACAGCCAATCACAGTTATAGAGAGACCCTTTGAAACCTCAATATTCAAAGCAAGAAATTCCAACTGTTTACAAATAGTTTCAGACTTTGCCAAACTTACATGGAATTTAGATTTTTACATATATAGCCACACCCCCACCTTCTTAACCCGATCAGTGCGATAAACATTGTAACCACTTATACAAATATCCTTATCAAAAACGGACTTGCTGAGCCAGGTTTCAGAAAACATCATTACATCAGCATCAGTTGATTTAGCCTAAATCCTAACCCCATCAATTTTTGACAACAGGCTGCGTACATGTAAATGAAATATACCAAAACTAGATCTTGATTTAAAATCAGAGGGGGTTTGGAGACATTGCATATCAGGGCCAGGGTTAGGTTGCACGTTACCTGATATCAACAAAAGAAGAATAACTAGGCACCTCTGTTTAATAACCTTGCACCTACTGCAAGCAAATTCTACAAGTGAGTTTCCAGACAATACAAAACTGTCATTTAAAACCATTAGACTTTGGTAGTGACACAAATTCATACACATCATGCCACAAATACATCTGCACTTGGACGAGTGGACCGGGTGAAAAAGAGCGAGTTCCTGCAGACAAAATGTCTAATGGATGGGAGAGCACATTGTCAGATGTACTCACCCAGCGACAATGTTAGTTTTCACCAGAGTTCAGTTAAGTCAGTGTACAAAGCAATACCACGAAGGCCAACGAAGGTAGGGGGAGCGAGGGGCAGCGTGTATGTATGAGTCTGAATGTAAGTGTTTGTGCGTGTGAGTCAATTGGGTTTTGAGGTCGATAGAGAGAATGTTGAGATTGTTGAGCTGCCACTGAACCAGGCGAAGACCAAAAGGAGCAGCTTGGACAAGACACTCCGCAGACTAAGGAGGAACTCAGGCCAGCCAGAGACAGGGTTACTTTGGTGAACTTCAAGTTATGAAGTGTCGAGTTGAGGAGGACCCGTGATCTTTACACAAGCAAAAATAAAATAGTTTGCACTACACAACAACGAAGTTACGCAACCATAAATACATAGGTTATTAGTAGGTTAAAATGTACTAGTCACAGACAAACAACTTGACATGCTGCCATCTTGGATATCTTGTCGTGATGGATGGTGGATGGTGTATTAATACACCCAGTCACTAAAAAGATACAGGCATCCTTCCTCACTCAGTTGCCGGAGAGGAAGGAAACCACTCAGGGATGAGGCCAATGGGGACCGTTAGTTTAACCTCTCTGGGATATGTGGAAAACAGAGAAAATGCAGAGCGCCAAATTCAAATAAATTACTTTAAAAATCGAACTTTCATTAAATCACACATGCAAGATAGCAAATTAAAGCTACTCGTGTTGTGAATACAGCCAACATGTCAGATTTCAAAAAGGCTTTTCGGCGAAAGCAAACGATGCTATTATCTGAGGATAGCACCTCCGTAAACAAAGAGAGAAACCAGATTTCAACCCTGCAGGCGCGACACAAAACGCAGAAATAAAAATATAATTCATGCCTTACCTTTGACGAGCTTCTTTTGTTGGCACTCCAACATGTCCCATAAACATCACAAATGGTCCTTTTTTCAATTAATTCTGTCTATATATATCCAAAATGTCCATTTATTTGGCGCGTTTGATCCAGAAACACACCGGTTCCAACTTGTGCAACATGACTACAAAATATCTCAAAGTTACCTGTAAACTTTGCCAAAACATTTCAAACTCCTTTTGTAATGCAACTTTGGGTATTTTTTTAACGTAAATAATCAATAAAATTGAAGACGGGATGAACTGTGTTCCATACAGGAGGAAAACAAATTGTAGCTAGCTTTCCGGTCATGCTCCTCTATCTAACAGTACACTTAAAGTGACCCTCGTTCAAGATGGCCGTACTTCTTCATTACACAAAGGAATAACCCATTTCTAAAGACTGTTGACATCCAGTTGAAGCGATAGGAACTGCAAGAAGGTCCCTTAGAAATCTGGAATCCCAATGAAAACCCATTGAAAAGAGAGTGACCTCAAAAGAATAAAAATAAAAAATCTGAATGGTTTGTCCTCGGGTTTTTGCCTGCTAAATAAGTTCTGTTATACTCACAGATATGATTCAAACAGTTTTAGAAACTTCAGTGTTTTTTTATCCAAATCTACTAATAATATGCATATCTTATCTTCTCGGGATGAGTAGCAGGCAGTTGAATTTGGGCATGCATTTAATCCGGATGTGAAAATACTGCCCCCTGTCACCAAGAAGTTAATGGCTGTGATAAGAGAAAACTGAGGATGGATTAACAATATCGTAGTTACTCCATAATATTAACCCAATTGACAGAGTAAAATAAGGAAAACAAGTCACTAAAGTAATACTGCAAAAAATGTGACACACTTAACTTTTTGTCCTGAACACAAAGTGTTATGTTTGGGGAAAATCCATACAACACATTATTGAGTACCAAACTACATATTTTCAAGCATAGTGGTGCCTGCATCATGTTATGGGTATGCTTGTAATTTTTTACCCACTTTTTCTCCCCAAATTCTATCTTGTTTCATCGCTGCAACTCGGCAAAGCAATGGTCGAGTCATGCATCCTCCAAAACATGACCCTCCAAACTGAGCCTATTAAGACCTGCCCGCTTAATCCGGAAGCCAGTCGCACTCCTGACTCCTGATCACGGCTGTTGTGATACATGCTGGGATGGACCCCAGGTCTGTAGTGACGTATCTAGCATTGCAATGCAATGCCTTCGACTGCTGTGCCACTCGGGAGGTTAAGGACTTTGTAACATAGATAATAAAACACTATGTAAGGAAAATCATTTCACCCATATTGTCAATAATAATAGGTCTAATTTCATATAAATCTGGAAACACTTGACAGTACCTATTACTTATCATTCACAATGTACAGTTGAAGTCGGAAGTTTACATACACCTTAGCCAAATACATTTTAAACTACGTTTTTCACAATTCTTGAGTTCAGTTAGGATCACCGCTTTATTTTAAGAATATGAAATGTTAGAATAATAGTAGAGCAAATTATTTATTTCAGCATTTATTTTTTTCATCACATTTCCAGTGGGTCAGAAGTTTACATACACTCAATTAGTATTTGGTGGCATTGTCTTTGAATTGTTTAATTTGGGTCAAACGTTTTGGGTAGCCAAAATGAATTTTGGCCCATTTCTCCTGACAGAGCTGGTGTAACTGAGTCAGGTTTGTAGGCTTCCTTGCTCGCACACGCTTTTTCAGTTCTGCCCACAAATGTTCTATAGGATTGAGGTCAGGGCTTTGTTGTCCTTAAGCCATTTTGCCACAACTTTGGAAGTATGCTTGGGGTCGTTGTCCATTTGGAAGACCCATTTGCGAACAAGTTTTAATTTCCTGACTGATATCTTGAGATGTTGCTTCAATATATCCACATGATTTTCCTGGCTCATGATATCTATTTTGTGAAGTGCACCAGTCCCTCCTGCAGCAAAGCACCCCCACAACATGATGCTGCCACCCCCGTGCTTCACTGTTGGGATGGTGTTCTTCAGCTTGCAAGCCACCCTCTTTCTCCTCCAAACATAACGATGGTCATTATGGTCAAACAGTTCAATTTTTGTTTCATCAGACTAGAGTACATTTCTCCAAAAAGTAAGATATTTGTCCCCATGTGCAGTTGCAAACCGTAGTCTGGCTATTTTATGTTGGTTTTGGAGCAGTGGCTTCTTCCTTGCTGAGCGGCCTTTCAGGTTATGTCGATATAGGACTCGATTTACTCTGGATATAGATACTTGTGTACCTGTTTCCTCCAGCATCTTCACAAGGTCCTTTGCTGTTGTTCTCAGATTGATTTGGACTTTTCACACCAATGTACGTTCCTCTCTAGGAGGCAGAATCCGTCTCCTTCCTATGACAGCTGCATGGTCCCATGGTGTTTATACTTGTGTACTATCGTTTGTACAGATGAATGTGGTACCTTCAGCCATTTGGAAATTGCTCCCAAGGATAAACCAGATTTGTGGAGGTCTACAATTTGTTTTCTGAAATATTGGCTGATTTCTTTAGATTTTTCCATGATGTCAAGCAAAGAGGCACTGAGTTTGAAGGTAGGCCTTGAAATACATCTACAGGTACACCTCCAATTGACTCAAATTATGTCAAGTAGCCTATCAGAAGCTTCTAAAACCATGACATCATTTTCTGGAATTTTCCAAGCTGTTTAAAGGCACAGTCAACTTAGTGTATGTAAACGTCTGATCCACTGGAATTGTGATACAGTGAATTATAAATTAAATAATCTGTCTGTAAACTATTGTTGGAAAAATTGCATGTGTCATGCACAAAGTAGATGTCCTAAGTGACTTGCCAAAACTATGGTTTGTTAACGAGAAATTTGTGGATTGGTTGAAAAACTAGTTAATGACTCCAACCTAAGTGTATGTAAACTTCCAACTTCAACTGTATACACCAGCGGCGGTCGGTGCCGTTTAAGGTTAAGGAGGACAATATTTTTATACGAGCGTGGTATATTATTTATATTTAAGCAATAAAGCACAAGGGGGTGTGGTATATGGCCAATATACCAAGGCTTAGAGCTTTTCTTACGCACAACGCAGCGCGGAGTGCCTGGGTACAGCCCTTAGCCGTGATACTGTATATTTGCCATATAACTCCTGAGGTGCCTTATTGCTATTATAAATTGGTTAACAATGTAATTAGAGCAGTAAAAATAAATGTTTTGTCATACCCATAGTATATGGTCTGACATAACACAGCTTTTAGCCAGTCAGAATTCAGGGCTCGAACCACCCACTTTATAATTAATCAACAAGGCCAATATCAAATCAAACTTTATTTGTCCAAAGCGCCGAATGTGTGTAGACCCTACCATGAAATTGTTACTTCGAAGCCCTTAACTCTTTCTTGAAATGCACTGTTGGTTAAAATAAAATATTAACCAAATAAACTAAAGAATATTAAAAGTAACACAATAAAATAAAAATATCAAGGCTATATACAGGGGGTACCGGTACAGGTTAATAGAGGTAATTTGTACATGTACAGTGAGGGAAAAAAGTATTTGATCCCCTGCTGATTTTGTACATTTGCCCACTGACAAAGAAATGATCAGTCTATAATTTTAATGGTAGGCTTATTTGAACAGTGAGAGACAGAATAACAACAAAAATATCCAGGAAAACGCATGTCAAAAATGTTATAAATTGATTTGCATTTTATTGAGGGAAATAAGTATTTGACCCCCTCTCAATCAGAAAGATTTCTGGCTCCCAGGTGTCTTTTATACAGGTAATGAGCTGGGATTAGGAGGACACTCTTAATTAAAGGGAGTGCTCCTAATCTCAGTTTGTTACCTCTATAAAAGACACCTGTCCACAGAAGCAATCAATCAGATTTCAAACTCTCCACCATGGGCCAAGACCAAAAGAGTTCTCCAAGGATGTCAGGGACAAGATTGTAGACCGACACAAGGCTGGAATGGGCTAGAAGACCATCGCCAAGCAGCTTGGTGAGAAGGTGACAACAGTTGAGATTATTCGCAAATGGAAGAAACAAAAGAAATGCCAATCTACCTCAGCCTGGGGCTTCATGCAAGATCTCACCTCGTGGAGTTGCAATGATCATGAGAACGGTGAGTAATCAGCCCAGAACTACACGGGAGGATCTTGTCAATGATCTCAAGGCAGCTGGGACCATAGTCACCAAGAAAACAATTGGGAACACACTACGCTGTGAAGGACCGAAGTCCTGCAGTGCCCACAAGGTCCCCCTGCTCAAGAAAGCCCATATACTACATGCCCATCTGAAGTTTGCCAATGAACATCAATGATTCAGAGGACAACTGGGTGAAAGTGTTGTGGTCAGAGCTCTTTCACATCAACTCAACTCGCCGTGTTTGGAGGAGGAGGAATGCTGCCTATGACCCCAAGAACACCATCCCCACCGTCAAACATGGAGGTGGAAACATTATGCTTTGGGGGTGTTTTTCTGCTAAGTGGACAGGACAACTTCACTGTATCAAAGGACGATGGACGGGGCCATGTACCATCAAATCTTGGGTGAGAACCTCCTTCCCTCAGCCAGGGAATTGAAAATGGGTCGTGGATGGGTATTCCAGCATGACAACGACCCAAAACACACGGCCAAGGCAACAAAGGAGTGGCTCAAGAAGAAGCACATTAAGGTTCTGGAGTGGCCTAGCCAGTCTCCAGACCTTAATCCCATAGAAAATCTGTGGTGGGAGCTGAAGGTTCCAGTTGCCAAACGTCAGCCTCAAAACCTTTAATGACTTGGGAGAAAATCTGCAAAGAAGAGTGGGACAAAATCCCTCCTGAGATGTGTGCAAACCTGGTGGCCAACTACAAAAAACGTCTGACCTCTGATTGCCAACAAGGGTTTTGCCACCAAGTGCTAAAGCATGTTTTGCAGAGGGGTCAAATACTTATTTCCCTCATTAAAATGCAAATCAATTTATAACATTTTTGACATGAGTTTTTCTGTTTTTTGTTGTTGTTATTCTGTCTCTCACTGTTCAAATAAGCCTACCATTAACTGATAATTTCTTTGTCAGTGGGCAGACGTACAAAATCAGCAGGGGATCAAATACTTTTTTCCCCTCACTGTCAGTAGGGGTGAAGTGACTATAATAAACAGCGTAGCAGCAGTGTAAAAAACAAATAGAGGGGGGAGTCAATGTAAATAGTCCGATGGCTATTTGATTAAATGTTCAGTGGTCTTACAGCTTGGGCTGTTAAGGAGCCTTTTGGTCCTAGACTTGGCGCTTGGGTACTGCTTGCTGTGAGGTAGCAGAGAAAACAGTCTAAGACTTGGGTGACTGGGGTCTTTGCCAATTTTTTGAGCTTTCCTCTGACACCACCTATTATACAGATCCCGGATGGCAGGAAGCTTGGCCCCACGCACTACCGGTCAGAATAGTCTTGAAGGCGCAGCTGTAGAAGTTTTGAAGACCTGGGGACCATTGCCAAATATTTTCAGTCTCCTGAGGGGAAAAAGGTGTTGTGTGCCCTCTTCACAACTGTCTTGGTTTGTTTGGACCATGATGTTAATGGTGGCCTGTTTGGCCCACCTTTTTCTGTAGTCCATGATCAGCTCCTTTGTCTTGCTTACATTGAGGGAGAGGTTGCTAGCCTGGCACCACACTGCCAGGTCTCTGACCTCCCTCCTATAGGCTGTCTCATCGTTGTCGGTGATCAGGCCTACCACTGTTGTGTTGTCAGCCAACTTAATGATGGTGTTGGAGTCGTGTTTGTCCACACAGTCGTGGGTGAACAGGGAGTACAGGAAGGGACTAAGCACACACCCGAGGGGCCCCAGTGTTGAAGATCGGCGTCGTCGCAGACATGTTGTTGCCTACCCTTACCACCTGGGGGCGGCCCGTCAGGAAGTCCAGGATCCAGTTGCAGAGGGATGTGTTTAGAATAGGCGTTAGAAATAAAAAAAAACCTTTCACAATGTCGTCAGATTTAGGTAAAAATTTGGGTGAAAATATACGAAATGCCGTAACGTTAATTACTTTTTGCAAATCAAATTAGTTTTTCACATTTATTCAGTGTCATCCCAATGATTTTTTGCATTAAAATTACCTGGAGACAATGATGATTCAACCATTTTTCGCCCAGTGGGAAGTCTCTTATCTGACTTCTTAACAAAATGTAACATTCGTTCTGCCCACAGAATGAAATTGAATAAGGAAAACACCACCGAGCCAATAGACAATGATGAGATTCGATGGGAGCCAAGTTCATTTACAGAAAGACTGAGTGGATTTCACCTTTTTGATTGCCAGGTCGGCCAGTGCCTTGACTTGCTTGGCCACTGGTGTCCTCCAGCTCAGACAGTCCAAACAGGCAGACTGCAAAGCCCGGTGTTTAGTATGTAATTAAAAGGCCTACAGAGACAGCAGAAGGTCCGTCTCAACCCATTTGGCATCAGCCAGACCAACACCCTGCTAGGAGAACAGTGTGAGGATGGGACTCAGCCAATAACTACCAAAAGGACATTCTGCTGCTCATGTCTTGTCGACTTCCATCATTAACAACCGTTCTACTGATTGGCCATGTGTACGGTATCCATATTAGGACAGCATAAAACATCTATGGTGATTGAATCAGACTCACTCATGACTCACAAGGACTTTGTACCTGTGATATCTTCAGCAGTGTGTGGAAGAATATGTTTATTCACAAAATGTATAGATATGTATACAGTTCACCATAAAGATTATTTTAAACTTATTTTTTCTCCATCCATTATTATTTCTTGCAATATTTTTTTAAGTTGAAGACGGTCAACAGTAAGAATTAAAAGGAACTATGTACCGGTGCCATTTACTATCCATCCCCTGTCACTGCAAAACATGGGGGGGGGTCTCCTCAGGCCGGTCTTGGCCCGATATGAGACTCCGCAGAGTGGCAGTCAGTTGTCAAAAGCGCTGATGCATGACCCGGCTTGCCGTATCAGCCACATTGGCTCTTCTTACATTAATCATAACATCTCAAGGATGTATACAAAGTGGATAAACTGCTTTACACTATTATTTACTTTGATTACTTTTCAGCATTTTTAATGGTAACAGACTGGCGTTCTGGTAGAGAACTAATGCAGGCATGACAGTTATGTATGGTTCATTTAGATCCTAGTTAATCTCCTCAGCATGCAGACATTCCCTAGAAAGAGAGTTGGGAATAGTTGGGAATAATTTAGATATTGGTAAAGTTCTGCTAGTCTGTTCATATAGAGACAAACACTATTGACCGTGTTTATTAATATCAGTCTTACATTTGACTATGTTTCTGGGGAATTGTCCTCTAGTGTGTCTATTGATTCAATTTAAATAGCTATCTGTGTGATGTCCTAAATAATTTTTGCTTTCATTCAATCTAATAATGTTCTCTCTCAGGCTGAGTGTTGTGGTAAAGCAGAGTTGAAGGCCAGCCACATTGTTAGACTAGTTATCCCATCCTGCCCTAGTGCAAACAAATCAATACTGTGATTCATTATTACATCTCCTGTTTGCTCTCTTCTCGACTACTGTCTTGGTTTCCCTTCTCTTCTTTATCTTGCAGTGCATCTCTTCTGCATCCAGCATCTCCTTCTGCTATTTCTGCTTAAACATTGTTTTGATGTGTTAAAAGTGAAGTACTGTTCTTCAGTACATTTTTACATGACACTTTAGTAGACACTCTTATCCAGAGTGATTTACAGGAGCAATTTGGGTTAAGTGTCTTGATCAAAGGCACACAGACAGACCTAGTACCACCTAGTTGGGTCAGGGTTTTCGAATCAGCAACCTTTCAGTTGCGTGAGTATTGTTAGATGCTGTAATCATGTAAATGTCCTACACATGCAATGTCTTTTTGTTTTACATCTTTAACACTCAGTAACTACTTGGTGTGTTTTATCAATATAACTCTTTACCAATATAACTCTCAGTATATTGACTGACTGTAAAATGCAGGTGACATGCATCCGATCAGTGGCCGACAGGCCTGTAATTTCTTCCAGCCTCTACAGTATGTATAGCATCTCTATCTCCATGAATGACATTTAGACGGGACTTTGATAATTGATAGAAGCCAGATCTGTGACACATCCATACTGCCTCTGTTGATCAAAGGGGAAGTTTTTCACTTTCCAAAGTTCCTCTGAAAGACCTTCTGGAAGATGTATTTTTGGTGAAGTTTGATTAGAATGAAATATTTATATAAATTAAACAAAGACTTACCTAGACTAACTAGAGTAGCTCTATATCTCAATATAGTACAACATGCCATGCAAATACATATGAATTCAAATGGCGTGCCAATATACAGTGAAGGGCTACTGTATATGCTTCTAGCTGTACGTGTCAGGCTACGTTGTCGATGGTGGTTGACCTCAAATGTCATTGTTGACCCACGCATGTGCATTACTTTGTTATTTTCCATCTATTTTTATTCTGGATGAATCCATGTTGTTAAATGATCCATTGTTTTTTAAGGATGCCTCGGTAGACATTGATCTAGACGTTCTATTTAAATGACAAATTGTTAGATAAGAACATACATGACAGTGATGTGATTTGGAGGTGATTGTTTCATTAAAGTGTCTCTTAATTAACTGTCTCTGTGAGTGTAGGGCTTATTTCAATTTTATTGGTTATGATGGGGCCTCCTTTAGGGTGAAGAAGTGTATTTATGGTTATCATGATAATTCCATACATGCCAAACAATCAGCAGAGGGTCAGCTCATTAGTCAAAGACCTGTCACAAAACCCAAAAAGCTTCTCACATACTGCGTAAACAAATAGAATACAGACTTCATGTGTCAAAATATAATCTATTGAATATCATGTCATTTTTGACATGAACACTTCATTTTCGTGATGTTTAATAGTGTTCGTGTGTATTTAGTGTTGATGTATGTTTTGGCTGGTGCAATCAAATTTGCCCTCTCGGGGATTAATAAAGTATTATCTTATCTTAAACATGAAGTCTTTGTAAGAGTATCTGAATTTTAATAAGAGAGACAGATTGAGAGAGATAGTGATACACGTGATTTGTTGAGAGGGACAGGAGAAACGTGAAAAGCTATAGAAAACAATTATGACAGAGTTAAAGGGTTTACTGCCTGTGATGACCCTGAGTGATGTGTGCATGGGGAGTGGCAGTAAATGCTGAAAGTGATGTGGTGGTGAGTAGGGTTATGGAGACCAGATATGTAGCCAAGCTAATGGCAGGGAGATGAATCAAACGTGTCATCAGCACAAAATGAGCCCTAGGCCTGAAACGCTGATGTAGGAACCATGCAAGGTAGTACAGAATAAAAACGGATGTAAATCACTGGAGACTTGTTCTATTATTGTACAGTCCAATGGGGACTATATAGGAATAATGTTGGTGAGTTATGGCATTGAGATCAGCGAAACAGGTCCTCTAGATTGAACTCGAGCCAATCTGATTATGGTGTAGGTAGGATGACAGTAGGCCTATGAGCCACAAGATTCAACCGGGACTTCTGCTAATGGCTGTAAATTGAAAAGGAATTATTTTATAAACACAGAGTTTCCACCCTTCAACCTAATAGATCCAAACTTATAGATCCAGCCAAATCCAAATAAGCTAATTCGTTGAGTGAGTTTATTAGCAAGTGCATCGGCGATGTCGTGCCCACAGCAACTATTAAAACATTCCCAAACCAGAAACCGTGAATCGATGGCAGCATTCGCAAGAAACTGAAAGCGCGAACCACTGCTTTTAATCAGGGCAAGGTGACCGGAAACAAGACTGAATACAAACTGTGTAGCTATTCCCGCTGCAAGGCAACCAAACAAGCTAAGAGTCAGTATAGAGACAAAGTAGAGTCGCAATTCAACGGCTCAGACATGAGGTATGTGGCAGGGTCTACAGCCAGCCCCGTCGTGGACCAGGATGTCTTGCTCCCAGACAGACTAAACAACTTCTTTGCTCGCTTTGAGGACAATACAGAGCCACTGACACGGCCCGCTACCAAAACGGACTCTCCTTCACTGCAGCCGATGTGAGTAAAACATTTAAACGTGTTAACCCTCGCAAAGCTGCTGGCCCAGACGGCATTCCCAGCCGCGTCCTCAGAGCATGCGCAGACCAGCTGGCTGGTGTGTTTACAGACATATTCAATCAATCCTTATCCAGGTCTGCTGTTCCCACATGCTTCAAGAGGGCCACCATTGTTCCTGTTCCCAAGAAAGCTAAGGTAACTGAGCTAAACGTCTACCGCCTCGTAGCACTCACTTCCGTCATCATGAAGTACTTTAAGAGACTAGTCAAGGACCATATCACCTCCACCCTACCTGACACCCTAGACCCATTCCAATTTCCTTACCACCCCAATAGATCCACAGACGACGCAATCGCAACCACACTGCACACTGCCCTAACCCATCTGGACAAGAGGAATACCTATGTGAAAACGCTGTTCATCGACTACTGTTCTGCATTTAACACCATAGTACCCTCCAAACTCGTCATCAAGCTCGAGACCCTGGGTCTCGACCCCGCCCTGTGCAACTGGGTACTGGACTTCCTGACGGGCCACCCCCCGGTGGTGAGGGTAGGTAACAACATCTCCACCCCGCTGATCCTCAACACTAGGGCCCCACAAGGGTGCATTCCCCCCCCCCTTACTCCCTGTTCACCCACGACTGTGTGGCCATGCACGCCTCCAACTCAATCATCAAGTGTGCAGATGACTCTGTGGTAGGCTTGATTACCAACAACGACGAGACTGCCTACAGGGAGGAGGTGAGGGCCCTCGGCGTGTGGTGTCAGGAAAATAACCTCACACTCAACGTCAACAAAACAAAGGAGATGATCGTGGACTTCAGGAAACAGCAGAGGGAGCACCCCCCTATCCAGATCGACGGGACAGTAGTGGAGAGGGTAGTAAGTTAAGTTCCTCGACGTACACATCACGGACAAACTGAATTGGTCCACCCACACAGACAGCGTGGTGAAGAAGGCGCAGCAGCGCCTCTTCAACCTCAGGAGGCTGAAGAAATTCAGCTTGTCACCAAAAGCACTCACAAACCTATACAGATGCACAATCAAGAGCATCCTGTCGGGCTGTATCACCGCCTGGTACGGCAACTGCTCCGCCCACAACCGTAAGGCTCTCCAGAGGGTAGTGAGGTCCGCACAACGCATCACTGGGAGCAAACTACCTGCCCTCTAGGACACCTACCCCACCCGATGTCACAGGAAGGCCATAAAGATCATCAAGGACAACAACCACCCGAGCCACTGCCTGTTCACCCCGCTATCATCCAGAAGGCGAGGTCAGTACAGGTGCATCAAAGCAGGGACCTAGAGACTGAAAAACAGCCACCACGGACATTGAGTGGCTGCTGCCAACATACTGACTCAACTCCAGCCACTTTAATAATGTAAAAATGGATGAAAAATGTATCACTAGCCACTTTAACCTTTCTTGCGCAGGCGTTCTGCTTGCGGAACCCTGACAACATTCTGCTGACAAGACAGAGCGCGAAATTCAAAAATATTTTTTTGAAATGTATAACTTCCACACATTAAGTCCAATACAGCAAATGAAAGATAAACATCTTGTTAATCTACCCATCAATCTACCCGTCTACCAATCTACCCGTTACAATTCACTCTGAGAGCCCCCACCTATCCACTTATGCAATGTGGTCATTCATGCTCATTCTTCAAAATAAAAGCCTGAAACTATGCCTGAAGACTGTTGACACCTTGAGGAAGTGACAGGAAAAGGAATCTGGTTGATATCCCTTTAAATGGAGCAATGGGAGGCTATAGAACATGGAGTTTAAGATAGAAGCCACTTCCTGGTTTGATTTCTCTCAGGGTTTCGCCTGCAATATCAGTTCTGTTATACTCACAGACAATATTTTGACAGTTTTGGAAACTTGAGTGTTTTATATCCTAATCTGTCAATTATATGCAGATTCTAGCATCTGGTCCTGAGAAATAGGCCGTTTACTTTGGGTATGTTATTTTTCTAAACATAAAAATAGTGCCCCTTAGCTTCAAGAGGTTAAACTCTGCCACTTGTATATGTTTACATACCCTACATTACTCATCTCATATGTATATACTGTACTCGATACAATCTACTGCATCTTGCCTATGCCGTTCTGTACCATCACTCAATCATATATTTTTATGTACATATTCTTATTCATTCCTTTACATGTGTGTGTATAAGGTAGTTGTTGTGACATTGTTAGGTTAGATAACTCGCTGGTTATTACTGCATTGTCGGAACTAGAAGCACAAGCATTTCGCTACACTCGCATTAACTTCTTGGAGACAGGGGGCAGTATTTTCACGTCCGGATGAAATGCATGCCCAAATTCAACTGCCTTCTACTCATCCCCAGAGGATAAGATATGCATATTATTAGTAGATTTGCATATAAAAACACTCTGAAGTTTCTAAAACTGTTTGAATCATGTCTGTGAGTATAACAAAATTCATGTCGCAGGCGAAACCCAGAGGAAAAACCATTCAGATTTTTGTTTGTTTTTGAGGTCACTCTTTTCAATGAAATTTCATTGGGAATCAAGATTTCTAAGGGACCTTCATGCAGTTCCTACCACTTCCACTGGATGGCAACAGTCTTTAGAAATTGGTTGAGGTTATTCCTTTGTGTGATGTCGAATCTCACATTACTTCCGGCGCCGACAGAGATGGCCGCCTCGCTTCGCGTTCCTAGGAAACTATGCAGTTTTTTGTTTTTTTACGTGTTATTTCTTACACTAGTACCCCAGGTCATCTTAGGTTTCTTTACATACAGCCGAGAAGAACTACTGAATATAAGATCAGCGTCAACTCACCATCAGTACGACCAAGAATATGTTTTTCGCGATGCGGATCCTGTGTTCTGCCTTACAACCAGTGCAACGGAATGGTTCACATGCAGCGACCAAAAAAAAAAACGACTCAGAAAAAGAGGGAAACGAAGCGGTCTTCTGGTCAGACTCCGGAGACGGGCACATCGTGCACCACTCCCTAGCATTCTTCTTGCCAATGTCCAGTCTCTTGACAACAAGGTTGATGAAATCCGAGCAAGGGTAGCATTCCAGAGGGACATCAGAGACTGTAACGTTCTCTGCTTCACGGAAACATGGCTAACTGGAGAGACGCAATCCGAAGCGGTGCAGCCAGCGGGTTTCTCCACGCATCGCGCCGACAGAAACAAACATCTTTCTGGTAAGAAGACAGGCGGGGGCGTATGCCTTATGGCCAACGTGACATGGTGTGATGAAAGAAACATACAGGAACTCAAATCCTTCTGTTCACCTGATTTAGAATTCCTCACAATCAAATGTAGACCGCATTATCTACCAAGAGAATTCTCTTCGATTATAATCACAGCCGTATATATCCCCCAAGCAGACACATCGATGGCTCTGAACGAACTTTATTTAACTCTCTGCAAACTGGAAACGATTTATCCGGAGGCTGCATTCATTGTAGCTGGGGATTTTAACAAGACTAATCTGAAAACAAGACTCCCTAAATTTTATCAGCATATCGATTGCGCAACCAGGGGTGGAAAGACCCTGGATCATTGTTACTCTAACTTCCGTGACGCATATAAGGCCCTGCCCCGCCCCCCTTTCGGAAAAGCTGACCACGACTCCATTTTGTTGATCCCTGCCTACAGACAGAAACTAAAACAAGAAGCTCCCACGCTGAGGTCTGTCCAACGCTGGTCCGACCAAGCTGACTCCACACTCCAAGACTGCTTCCATCACGTGGACTGGGAGATGTTTCGTATTGCGTCAGACAACAACATTGACGAATACGCTGATACGGTGTGCGAGTTCATTAGAACGTGCGTTGAAGATGTCGTTCCCATAGCAACGATTAAAACATTCCCAAACCAGAAACCGTGGATTGATGGCAGCATTCGCGTGAAACTGAAAGCGCGAACCACTGCTTTTAATCAGGGCAAGGTGACCGGAAACATGACCGAATACAAACAGTGTAGCTATTCCCTCTGCAAGGCTATCAAACAAGCTAAGCGTCAGTATAGAGACAAAGTAGAATCTCAATTCAACGGCTCAGACACAGGAGGTATGTGGCAGGGTCTACAGTCAATCACGGACTACAGGAAGAAACCCAGCCCAGTCACGGACCAGGATGTCTTGCTCCCAGGCAGACTAAATAACTTTTTTGCCTGCTTTGAGGACAATACAGTGCCACTGACACGGCCTGCAATGGAAACTTGCGGTCTCTCCTTCACTGCAGCCGAAGTGAGTAAGACATTTAAACGTGTTAACCCTCGCAAGGCTGCAGGCCCAGACGGCATCCCCAGCCGCGCCCTCAGAGCATGCGCAGACCAGCTGGCCGGTGTGTTTACGGACATATTCAATCAATCCCTATACCAGTCTGCTGTTCCCACATGCTTCAAGAGGGCCACCATTGTTCCTGTTCCCAAGAAAGCTAAGGTAACTGAGCTAAACGACTACCGCCCCGTAGCACTCACATCCGTCATCATGAAGTGCTTTGAGAGACTAGTCAAGGACCATATCACCTCCACCCTACCTGACACCCTTGACCCACTCCAATTTGCTTACCGCCCAAATAGGTCCACAGACGATGCAATCTCAACCACACTGCACACTGCCCTAACCCATCTGGACAAGAGGAATACTTATGTGAGAATGCTGTTCATCGACTACAGCTCGGCATTCAACACCATAGTACCCTCCAAGCTCGTCATCAAGCTCGAGACCCTGGGTCTCGACCCCGCCCTGTGCAACTGGGTACTGGACTTCCTGACGGGCCGCCCCCAGGTGGTGAGGGTAGGCAACAACATCTCCTCCCCGCTGATCCTCAACACTGGGGCCCCACAAGGGTGCGTTCTGAGCCCTCTCCTGTACTCCCTGTTCACCCACGACTGCGTGGCCATGCACGCCTCCAACTCAATCATCAAGTTTGCGGACGACACAACAGTGGTAGGCTTGATTACCAACAACGACGAGACGGCCTACAGGGAGGAGGTGAGGGCCCTCGGAGTGTGGTGTCAGGAAAATAACCTCACACTCAACGTCAACAAAACTAAGGAGATGATTGTGGACTTCAGGAAACAGCAGAGGGAACACCCCCATCCACATCGATGGAACAGTAGTGGAGAGGGTAGCAAGTTTTAAGTTCCTCGGCATACACATCACAGACAAACTGAATTGGTCCACTCACACAGACAGCATCGTGAGGAAGGCGCAGCAGCGCCTCTTCAACCTCAGGAGGCTGAAGAAATTCGGCTTGTCACCAAAAGCACTCACAAACTTCTACAGATGCACAATCGAGAGCATCCTGGCGGGCTGTATCACCGCCTGGTATGGCAACTGCACCGCCCTCAACCGTAAGGCTCTCCAGAGGGTAGTGAGGTCTGCACAACGCATCACCGGGGGCAAACTACCTGCCCTCCAGGACACCTACACCACCCGATGCTACAGGAAGGCCATAAAGATCATCAAGGACATCAACCACCCGAGCCACTGCCTGTTCACCCCGCTGTCATCCAGAAGGCGAGGTCAGTACAGGTGCATCAAAGCTGGGACCGAGAGACTGAAAAACAGCTTCTATCTCAAGGCCATCAGACTGTTAAACAGCCACCACTAACATTGAGTGGCTACTGCCAACACACTGTCAATGACACTGACTCTACTCCAGCCACTTTAATCATGGGAATTGATGGGAAATGATGTAAATATATCACTAGCCACTTTAAACAATGCTACCTTATATAATGTTACTTACCCTACATTGTTCATCTCATATGCATACGTTGATACTGTACTCTATATCATCGACTGCATCCTTATGTAATACATGTATCACTAGCCACTTTAACTATGCCACTTGGTTTACATACTTATCTCATATGTATATACTGTACTCGATATCATCTACTGTATCTTGCCTATGCTGCTCTGTACCATCACTCATTCATATATCCTTATGTACATATTCTTTATCCCCTTACACTGTGTATAAGACAGTAGTTTTTTTTTTTGAATTGTTAGTTAGATTACTTGCTCGTTATTACTGCATTGTCGGAACTAGAAGCACAAGCATTTCGCTACACTCGCATTAACATCTGCTAACCATGTGTATGTGACAAATAAAATTTGATTTGATTTGATTTGATTTGATTTGAATTATCCCTGTTCAAAACGAGGGTCACTTCAAGTGTACTGTTTGTTAGAGGCGCGAAAGGTAGCGTCAGTTTGTTTTCTTCCTGTATTGAACACAGATCATCCCGTCTTCAATTTTATCTATTGTTTACTATAAAAAATACCTAAATACAAAAGGAGTTTGAAATGTTTTGGCAAAGTTTACAGGTAACTTTTGAGATATTTTGTAGTCACGTTGCGCAAGTTGGAACCAGTGTTTTTCTGGATCAAACGCGCCAAATAAATTGACATTTTGGATATATATGGACGGAATTAATTGAACAAAAGGACCATTTCTGATGTTTATGGGACATATTGGAGTGCCAACAGAAGAAGCTCGTCAAAGGTAAGGCATGATTTATATTTTTATTTCTGCGTTTTGTGTCGCGCCTGCAGGGTTGAAATATGCTTCTCTCTCTTTGTTTACGGAGGTGCTATCCTCAGATAATAGCATCGTTTGCTTTCATCGAAAAGCCTTTTTGAAATCTGACACGTTGGCTGGATTCACAACACGTGTAGCTTTAATTTGGTGTCTTACATGTGTGATTTCATGAAGGTTTGAATTTTATAGTAATTCATTTTAATTTGGCGCTCTGCATTTTCTCTGGCTTTTGTCCAGTTGGGACGCTAGCGTCCCACATATCCCATTGCTATCTGCTAACCATGTGTATGTGACAAGTAAAATTGTATTTGTTTTGACATCATCCCAAACCACTTGATGTCTCAATACACCCAATTACTGTATTGTGCATTGTTTTTCTTCATGGTGTAGTCTACAGGTACAAACCTAGGTGACCAGCCTATGCACAATACAGTAATATACTATTACCTTAAGTGTTTTTTAAGGATGGTAAATTAATACTGCACAACAAGTGGTTGTTTTCCATGTAATTTGATGTGGATGTTTTGTGTCTTTTCCCATATCTTTGGACATTTTGATGTACATGTTTGAGGTCAGAGTTTTGTTCTTTCTGGATTCAATGGCATAGAAAGGGACAGGGCAACAACTCTTACAAGATTTCTTACAATTCCAACTATTGAATCTTGCAAGATATTGTACTTAATTATACAACTACCATTTTTGCCAAAGCTGAGGTGCTGCAATAACAAAAAATGCCACACTACAGACATCTATATTGGTCCACTGATACAAATAATATATACAGTATACATTTTTTATAAATATATATATTTTTAATTCTGATTTTGCAGGGGGTGCTGCTACTTCCCATTGCTATGACAGTACCATAATCATAATGTTGATGGTTGTTTTAAAGAATCATTGTGCTCTGATGGACACAGAAGAGAACACTCTTGGCAGATTGGTGCCATGATTGGCTCAGTGTCTGAAAAATGGCCACCTCTCTCATGAGACAGCATAACAACTGCATGCACAATCTATGTCATCCACATGAAGGCCAAAGTTTCATGCTCAGCCCAGGAATATATTGAATATTTATGCTCTACAGATAGCTCCCCTAGGGGGACAAACACCATGGCGGAGAGGTTTTTCCCAGAGGTCAACATCTGACGAATGGCTTGCTGCATTTCCCATAAGTCACTCTTCATGTTCAATGTTAATAGAAATCAGATGGTCTGAGGAGAAACGCGATCAGCATGGCAAGACACACACACACACACACACACACACACGGATGCACACACAAAACAAACACACATATGCATGCGCGCACACACACACACACACACACACACACACACACACAGCTCCAGACCATGTCCTAGCCTGTGTTTAAAGTAGCTGGAGCCTATCAAAATGACAGCAGCCTTTGCGGTGGTGCTGGAAATGCTGTATTAATACCCACAGCCAGATAACACGTGATACAAGTCCATTTTTCGACATCCCTCCATGTCTGAGGACGTTGGGAGATGATGTGAAAACTTGTCTCTAGGCGTAACAATGAACACTGTTACCTTCAAGTAGATTTGAGTTTTGCTAGGATGCTGTGGATGCAAAACAGGGCATCTGCCTCTGATTCAAAAGGTTGTAAGTTTAAATCCAGCGACGGAAAGTTGTTTTTGAGATTTCTGTTTTAAGCCTATCCCAAACCTTAACCCTTACATTAACCATTTGAAGTCAATGCCTAACTTTAAGATTTCAGAGTCAATGCCTAAACTTAACCCTAACCTTATACATTTGGACTTAATGCCTAAACTTAACCTTAACACTGTTAATGTCAAATGTGACATTTGAGAATCATGGATGAACATCTAATTCTGAAGCAAGGCTGTGATAGCTGGTTGGATACCCAAGGCAGCATTCCTATGTGTGGGAGACACACGGAGATGAAATTAATAAATAAATCTGCTATCTGCCCAATGTTGTAACGTGCATAGGAACACGCTTACACAGTGTTAGGCACTAGGTAATGTTAGTCACTAGGTAAATCTGACTTGGACAGGTTTAGGAGGTAAATAATTATGTCAGATATTATATTTGTGTGGGTGTGTACATGGCATGTACACACTCACTCTGTTTAAGTGCTTAGTTTTTGTGTTTGTGAGGGGGCGTGTTTGTGTAAGTATAATGTGACTGGCTTTCTCCACTACATTAGCTAGGATCAGTCCTGTAATCCCTCTAAAGAGGCTTTCTGCACTGGCTCACTGGGTTCTGAGAGCATCCCTCTTTACAGAGATCAATGAAGAGTTATATATCTTAGTATCAGGGCTTACAAAACTTACAAGAGGCAAGTGTTATTTAGTACGGGCTTACCGACCAGTGAATATGAAAAAGTTATATACAGTTGGTGCAAAAGAGTGCTAAACAGAAAAGCAAATCTGGGCTTGATGGCGAGAGTGCAATGGGCCAAAGTAACAGCCCATGGAATATTTACAATCTAAATGTGTGGCAAAATCCTGGCAGCTATTTTAGTGTTAGGTGAGTGTGTACATATGTTTACATCAACCCTGTCTCATAAGGCTTTACATACTCAGGGGTGTCAAAATTATTCCACGGAGGGTGTAGTTTTTGCTCGCTTTTGGTTTTTCCTTTCAATTAACCCATGAGTCTAAGCTCTGTCTAAGTATAAATAAATAAAATAAAAAATTATAATTGATGAAAAAGTATTTTTGGCCCATACAAATGCACTGAATAACAGATTAACTTGATGGAACAACAGATGTGCATGTCGTATAGCTGAGAGACATAAGAAAGAACATATATTTAACCCCTTACTTTTGACACTGAACAGTCTTGGCCAGGGGAGGAGGGGGGTTCTACTATGCTTTATGGAATTGTTTTAAGAAGGTCATACCAAGGATGGTTTTGTATTTTAAGACACCTTGAAGTATCAATAAAATATATAGAAAATATACGGAAGAACAAGAAAATCTAAAGAAATGCTGTTCTGGTCTGCCCTATAATAAATAAATTATATATATATATGGCAGGATTTTGCCACACATTTAGATTGTAAATATTCCATGGGCTGTTACTTTGGCCCATTGCACTCTCGCCATCAAGCCCAGATTTGCTTTTCTGTTTACCGCTCTTATATATATATATATATATATATATTTAAACCCTTGTTTTTAAACTAAACAGTCTCAATATACAGTGCATTCGGAAAGTATTTAGACCCCTTGACTTTTTCCAAATGTTAATACATTACAGCCTTCTTCTAAAATGTATTTTTTAAATATTTTGTATTCCGTCAATCTACACACAATACCACATAATGACAAAACGATTTTCAATTGATTGGACATGATTTGGTAAGGCAGACTCCAAAAACCAAGCCATGAGGTCGAAGGAATTGTCCTTAGAACTCCAAGACAGGATTCTGTCGAGGCACAGATCTGGGGACTGGTACCAACATATTTCTGCAGCATTGAAGGTCCCCAAGAACAATGGCCTCCATCATTATTAAATGGAAGAAGTTTGGAACCACCAAGATTGAGCAATTGGGGGAAAAGGGCATTGGTCAGGGAGATGACCAAGAACCTGATGTTCACTCTGACATGGCTCCAGAGTTCCTCTGTGAAGACGGGAGAAACTTCCAAAGGGACAATCACCTCTGCAGCACTCCACTAATCAGGCCTTTATGGTAGCGTGGCCAGACAGAAGCTTGGAGTTTTCCAAAAGGCACCTAAAGACTCTCAAACCATGAGAAACAAGATTCTCTAGTCTGATGAAACCAAGATTGAACTCTTTGGTCTGAATGCCAAGCATCATGTCTGGAGGAAACCTGGCACCATCCCTACGGTGAAGCATGGTGGCGGCAGCATCACCATGTTTTTCAGCGGCAGGGACTGGGAGTTTAGTCAGGATAGAGGAAAAGATGAACGGAGCAAAATACAGAGAGATCCTTGATGAAAGCTTGCGCCAGAGCTCTCAGGACCTCAGACTGGGGCAAAGGTTAACTTCTTATGGGACGGTAGCATCCCACCAACATCTGGTGAAATTGCAGAGCGCAAAATTAAAAAATACCAAATTCAAATATTTCACATTCTTGAAAATGTGTTATACATCAAAATAAAGCTTAACTTCTTGTTAATCCAGACGCTGTGTCAGATTTTCAAAAAGGCTTTACGGTGAAAGCAAACCATGCGATTATCTGAGGACAGCGCCCCACATACAAACACATGAAAATCATATTTCAACCAGGCAGGTGCGCCACAAAAGTCAGAAATAGCTATATAATTCATGCCTTACCTTTGAAGATCTTCTTCTGTTGGCACACCAAAATGTCCCAGAAACATCACAAATGGTCCTTTTGTTCGATAATGTCCTTCTTTAAGTCACAAAAATGTCCATTTATTTGGCGTGTTTGATTCAGAAATACACCAGTTTCAACTTGCCCAACATGCCTACAAAGTATCTAATAAGTTACCTGTAAACTTGGTCCAAACATGTCAAAGAACATTCATAATCCAACTTCAGGTACCCTAAAACGTAAATATCGGTAAATTTAAGACGGAATAAACTATTTCCAATTCCGGATAAAAACATGAAGCGTGCTCCAGTTCACGCGCATCAAAAGTGTAGTCCACCTGGGGTGACAGTTACAATGAATAGCACTACTTCATTTCTCAAAAGAAAAACATCAAACAATTTCTAAAGACTGTTAACATCTAGTGGAAGCCATAGGAACTGCCTAAAAATAAGGGTATCCCATCCACATGGAAAATCCTATGACCTCAATTTTGTTCCACTGGATGGTTTGTCCTCGGGGTTTTACCTGCGATATCAGTTATGTTATACTCGCATACATTATTTTAACAGTTTCAGAAACTTTGGAGTGTTTTCTACCCAAACCTACCAAATCCTACCTTCTGAGCCTGAGTAACAGGCAGTTTACTTTGGGCACGCTTTTTATCTGGAGGTGAAAAATACTGCCCCCTACCCAAGAGGTGTTAATCTTCCAACAGGACAATGACCCTAAGCACACAGCCAAGACAATGCAGGGGTGACTTTGGGACAAGTCTCTGAATGTCCTTGAGCGGCCCAGCCAGAGCCCGAACTTGAACCCGATCGAACATCTGGAGAGACCTGAAAATAGCTATGCATTGACACTAACTTCCAACATGACACAGCTTGAGAGGATCTGGAGACAAGAATGGGAGAAACTCCCCAAATACAGACGTGCCAAGCTTGTAGCGTCATACCCAAGATGACGAGGCTGTAATCGCTACCAAAAGGTGCTTCAACAAAGTACTGAGTAAAGGGTGATTTTTCAGTTCTGGTTGTTTTAATGAGCAAAAATGTACTATATAATCCTGTTTTTGCTTTGTCATTGAGGTATTGTGTGCAGATTGATGAGGGGGAAAAAACTATTTAATCCATTTTAGAATAAGTCTATAACGTAACAAAATATGGAAATAGTCAAGGGCTCTGAATACTTTCCGAATGCACTGTATACTTCCATAAATGTTTTCAACTGGTATCGGAGACATTCAGACGAGTCTTGTGAGGCCCGTGGGCATCCTAGAGCAAAACAACTGACATGTATATATTCGAGAGAGTGTCACCTTTTCACAGAGTGTGTAGCCCAAACTGTTCAGCCACTACAGACAGAAGTGGGTAGATCAGCTGTACCGACTTCAGACAAGTCCCAAGACGCTTGTGGAGGTCGCAGAGCAATATGTAAAACACTGTCGTGTTCGTGAGAGTCTCATCTTCAATAGAGGGTTTTGTGAGAAGATATATTTTCGTGATGTCTCATGGTCTGACAAACACAGCACAGCTCTGTCACCTTTCACTGCAGATGCAGAAGTGCAACATTGGAAGATGTGGTGGATTGAGAAGCATCCAATGCAAAAAGCATATCTCTTGCTTAAACTGACAGATTTTATGGGGATTTTTTTAATATGCTAATTAGATTTCCATGGGGGTGCCTTAGGGTTCAGACCTAGGCAACCAGATAATGGGAGTTCCTTACAAATTAGTGACCTTAATTCATCAATCAAGTAAAAGGGAGGAGTGAAAACCAGCAGACACTCAGCCCTCCGTGGAATGAGTTTGACACGTGATATACATGTATAGGCCTATGGGTGTGAAGATATGCACCACCACTATTAGGGATTTGATGGTCATGGAATTTGGATGACGGTTATTGGTCAGCCAAATGACTGCAGTCCCAATTATAATAATTTCATTTTTTTTAGATGCACATTTTCTCCTCTCCTAAGCTCCTGACTGCATGTGCTGCCATAAAAATCAAAAACATTTCCTTTCATTGAGACGTTTTTTGACCATTCCTCCCTTAGCAAATAGTTTGTCCTGCGTCTGAACTAGTTTCATTTGTGGCTTGCTTTATTTGTTGTTCCCATTAAAGTCAATGAGGGAGTTATATTAACCGGAGTCACAGTGCAACAGTCTATGGCCCGTGATGTGAACGGGCAACAGCAGTGAGGAAGATGCACCCTTTTCAAATGGAACATTAACCTGTGCTGCTCAGTCATGCTGTCAACAAGGCAGCATGGCGCATCGTCCAGAAACATACATCTCTTTTGCATAAAATATGTTTCACATTTTTCAAACTAGTTCTCATTGGGAGGTCACATAAAGCATTTTTATCAAAAGCAATCCCTTTTGCATGTGATATCATGTCTTGTTTTGTGATATTTTGACTCATGTCTATGCTAATATGGATCAAATTCACTAGCTAACTCACAACTGTTGGAATCAGCTAAACTTTGAACATTGAGATATTAAATAAATGATAGAGAAGAAGAAGCTTTGAATAGGAAGAGTGGAAGAGAATGGGTTTTGTGTCAGAAGTTAAGGGTTCTCTGTAAAAAGCCAGAAGGCTTTGGAATGTGTTTGATGGAGGAGAGGAGAGCGATGTGTTGAAATAGGGAAGACAGATGGATATCTGTGGATTAGGTGAAGCAGGGGTTGAGGTCAGGAGGTGAGGGGTGAGGTCAGTTCAACTGAAGGGAGTAATCAAGGTTAGTATCTGGTTATCTTCTTTCTCTTGGACATAAACTAAGGATTGGAGAGAGGGAGTGTCTTAGTAGGATGTATATAACCAATGGAGATAAATGTTTTGCTGTCTGATTACAGCTGTACAGAACCTTTGGGAAGAATTCAACTTGGTTAAAGCTTCTCTAGTGTCAGTGAGTCATTTACTATGAAAAATAAGAACCTAACAGAAGGCGTGGTCGACAGGATTCACCACGATTTTTAATTAAACCAAAGAGTCCAGATCAGTGAACAGGAGCCAGCACAATAAATTAGGTAGGTAGGCAAGTTTCTACACCTGTTACCAATCATTTTGACATCTTGGGGAGATGAGAATCGTAGGCTGAATAATTATAGAATACGGACTTAGGAAGCCTGAGTTAATTCTATAGGCCCATTGTATAAACGACAGGTCGTAAATATATAGTGTAGGGTAGGTTCCATAAGGATAGGTCCCAGATGAAGATTTTTCCTCTATGAGATCCAGATAAAAATATAAGAGCCAGGCTAACATAATTGAAGGGTAGGTTTCTTTTAAACCCATATACTGTCAATAGGCCATGGATAGTTCTGGAGACAAACATCCGAAGTTGACATTTTTTCTATTTGAATTTGTGAAGCATTCCTCATTTTCAATACAGATAGCGAGCTAAACAATAATGTTAAGGCAATAGGGTGCACAGATGCGTTTTTGGAGACAGTGGCATGGACCGCTCATGAGTATGTCATTCCTGAGCATACAATGGGATTGAACTCTAGTGACAATAATGATGTGATCCTCAGCCAGTTTTACAGAAAAGGAATCAATTGTAATAATAAAGATGAATATCAAACTCATGTTGGCTATTGGACATCTTATCTGTAGAGATGAAGACACTGCACTCTCAGCAGGAGTGGCTCGCAGACATGATGGCTTTAGAAAATCCTCCTATGGAAAGTTTCCTTTGAGTTTTTCAAAATCCTAATATTGACTGATGCATGTGTTACTAGTCAATGTTGTTAGCAATTTTATACATTGTTTTTGATTTGAATATTCTTAGAATTTGATTGTTCTCATTTACTTCCTGAACCATAGGGGTGAAAAAGGTATTTGCTCAACACTATATGGATTGTTTGAGAGTGTTCTCATTTGTTTCCAAACTCATCCCTCTCAAAAGGGGAGGAGTAATTGTATAAAGGTGAGACGCAGATGTAGACATGGGAGTCAGATGGTTCGAGTCTCTGATATTTATTAGTATCCAGGGGTATGCAAGAGCTTCATCAATAAGTGCAATGACGTCGTCCCCATATATCTGTTAACCTCTTCGATATAGGGGGCGCTATTTTAATTTTTGGATGAAAAACGTTCTCGTTTTAAACAAGATATTTTGTCACGAAAATTCAAATAAACTCCTATGTTACGTTCCCCAGTTTCTGTGTTGTCTAGCGCTCACGACATAGCCGAAAAATCCAAATTATATCCATAATATCGACAGAAACATGGCAAACGTTTTTTTATAATCAATCCTCAAGGTGTTTTTCAAATATCTATTCGATAATATATCAACCGGGTCAATTGGCTTTTCAGTAGGAGCGATAGGAAAAATGACTACCACTGTCTTTTACGAAAGAATCACTCAGAGCCCTCAGCTGGCCACTTACGCAACGTAGTCATTTATGCTCATTCTTCAACATAAAGGCGTAAAACTACGTCTAAAGGCTGTAGACACCTTAGGGAATACGTAGAAAAAGGAATCTGGTTGATATCCCTTTCAATGGCCAATAGGGATATATATATGAACACAACAGTTTCAAAATAAGAGGCACTTCCTGATTGGATTCTCCTCAGGGTTTCGCCTGCAATATCAGTTCTGTTATACTCTCAGACAATATTTTGACAGTTTTGGAAACTTTAGAGTTTTCTATCCTAAGCTGTTATATGCATATTCTAGCATCTGGTCCTGAGAAATAAGCCGTTTACTTTGGGAACATTATTTTTCCAAAAATAGAAATAGTGCCCCCTAGTTTCAAGAGGTTAATGGCCTGAGTAGTTTTTTCTCAGTTTTGTTGTGAAGTGGATTGTTTAATATTCTGTTTCATTTTTTCCCAGGGGGGAGGGGAATGCACCTAGGGACTGCTTAGGCAAGAGGCCCGCGGGCATACATATACCCGTAGTATATTCACTGTCTAGGCACACTAGGTAAGACCTGGGCGGACCACCCCCTGTATTTTGGTTAGTGCACCAGGTGGTGCTAAGTTGGGTAGGCAGGGTAGATGAGGGGGGCTTTGACATTTACTTTCTTTGGTTCCGTCCAGCCCCTTTTCCCCATATTACCGTGTGATTGAATTTACAGTTTCCTAGGAATTTATTCTGACTTTTGTCATACTTACTCGCACCTACAGTCCATACCTCTTTCACTTCATGGGGAGTTGAGTTGTAGCAGGGTGTTACGTAACACTATAAAAATCTAACTTTCATGAAATCACACATGTAAGATACCAAATTAAAGCAACACGTGTTGTGCAACCAGCCAACATGTCAGATTTCAAAAAGGCTGTTTGGCAAAAGCAATAGATGAGGATAGCACCTACGTAAACAAAAGACAGAAAAATATTTCAACCCTGCATGCGCGACACAACGCAGAAATAAAAATATAAATCATGCCTTACCTTTGACGAGCTTCTTCTGTTTGCACTCCATTATGTCCTATAAACATCAAAAATTGTCATTTTGTTCGATTAATTCCATCCATATATATCCAAAATGTCCATTTATTTGGCGCGTTTGTTCCAGAAAAACACCGGTTCCAATTTGCGCAACGTGACTACAAAATATCTCAAAAGTTACCTGTAAACTTTGCCAAAACATTTCACTCATTTTGTAATACAACTTTAGGTATTTTTTACAGTAAATCATTGATAAAATTTAAGACGGGATGATCTGTGTTCAATACAGGACGACAACAAACTGACGCTAGCTTTCTGGTCACACGCCTCTATAAAACAGTACACATGAAGTGACCCTCGTTCAAGATGGCGGTACTTCTTCATTACACAAAGGAATAACCTCAACCAATTTCTAAAGACTGGTGACATCCAGTGGAAGTGGTAGGAACTGCAAGCAAGTCCCTTAGAAATCTGGATTCCCAATGAAATTCCGTTGAAAAGAGTGACCTCAAAAAAAAAAAAGATCTGAATGGTTTGTCCTCAGGGTTTCGCCTGCTACATAAGTTCTGTTATACTCACAGACATGATTCAAACCGTTTTAGAAACTAACTAAACTACTAATAATATGCATATCTTATCTTCTGGGGATGAGTAGCAGGCAGTTGAATTTGGGCATGCTTTTCATCCAAAATTCCAAATGCTGCCCCCTATCCTAGAGAAGTTAACTACTCAGTCTGCAACCCAGAATGTGTAAGATACTGGTTGAAATTAAAACAGATAGATGCCCAGCCTACAATATTCAAATGTTTATTCACAGGAACGTTCTGAAGTCCACAATACAAAGACATCCATTTTTTTGCGGAGCACATACGGTTTCCCTACCTAGCCGACATAGATTACAGAGGCTGTGAGACCAAATCTCTCAGTGGCCCCTAGACAAGGTCGGCACCAAATTTTGCTCAGACAGTCTGTTTAAGATACTGTAGAGACATATTGTTTTACTGACAAATTACACAATTATATGGTTTCAGGGTGGAGTATTCTAATCATTCATTTAAACATAAATCCCATTAACAATATCCCAACCAGAAGCCATGGAATACAGGCAACATCCGCATCGAGCTGAAGGCTAGAGCTGCCACTTTCAAAGAGCGGGAGTCTAATCCGGACACTTAAGAAATCCCTCTATGCCCTCAGACGAACCATCAAACAAGCAAAAAGTCAATACAGGATTAAGATTTGAATCCTACTACACCGGCTATGACGCTCGTCAGATGTGGCAGGGCTTGAAAACTACTATGGACTACGAAGGAAAACCCAGATGCGAGCTGCCCAGTGACGAGAGCCTACCAGTCGAGCTAAATGCCTTTTTATGCTCGCTTCAAGGCAAGTAACACTGAAGCATACACGAGAGTACCAGCTGTTCTGGATGACTGTGTGATAACGCTCTCTGTAGCCGATATGAACAAAACTTTTGAACAGGTCAACATTCACAAAGCCGCAGGGCCAGACGGATTACCAGGATGTGTACTCAAAGCATGCACGGACCAACTGCCAAGTGTCTTCACTGACATTTTCACCCGCCTGACTGAGTCTGCAATACCCACATGTTTCAAGCAGGTCACCATAGTCCCTGTGCCCAAGGAAGCGAAGGTAACCTGCCTAAATGATTATCGCCCCGTGGCACTCACGTCGGTAGCCATGAAGTGCTTTAAAAGGCTGGTCATGGCTATCAACAGCATCCTCCCGGACACCCTAGACCCACTTCAATTTGTATACAGTCCCAACGTATCCATAGATGATGCAGTCTCTATCGCACTCCACACCGCCCACTCTCATCTGGACAAAAGGAACACCTATGTGAGAATGCTGTTTGACGACAGCTCAGCGTTCAACACTATAGTGCCCACGAAGCTCATCACTAAGCTAAGGATTCTGGGACTAAACACCTCCCTCTGCAACTGGATCCTGGGCTTCCTGACGGGCCGCTCCCAGGTGGTAAGAGTAGGCAACAACACGTCTGCCACGCTGATCCTTAACACTGGGGCCCCTCACGGGTGTGTACTTAGTCTCCTCCTGTATTCCCTGTTCACCCACAACTGCGTGGCCAAACATGACTCCAACACCATCATTAAGTTTGCTGACGACAACACTGGTAGGCCTGATCACAGACAACGATGAGACTGCCTATAGGGGGGAGGTCAGACCTGGCAGTGTAGTGCCAGGACAACAACCTCTCCAAGACAAAGGAGCTGATCGTGGACTACAGGAAAAGGCGGGCCGAACATGCCCCCATTAACATCGACGGGGCTGTAGTGGAGCAGGTTGAGAGCTTCAAGTTCCTTGTTGTCCACATCACCAACGAACTATCATGGTCCAAACATACCAAGACAGTCATGAAGAGGGCACGACCAAACCTTTGCCCCCTCAGGAAAATGAAAAGATTTGGCATGGTCCCCAGGGCCTCAAAAACTTCTATTGCTGCAGCGTCGAGAGCATCCTGACAGGTTGCATCACCGCCTGATATGGCAACTGCTCTGCATCTGACCGTAAGGCACTACAGTGCGAACAGCCCAGTACATCACTGGGCCCAAGCTTTCTGCCATCCAGGACCCGTCAGAGGAAAGTACATAAAAAATTGTCAGACTCCAGTCACCCTAGTTAGACTGCTCTCTGCTACCCGACGGCAATCGGTACCAGCAAGTCTAGGACCAAAAGGCTCCTGAACAGCTTTTACCCCCAAGCCATAAGACTGCTGAACTGAAGAATTCATAAAAACATCCCCCGTACACTGCTGCTACTCGCTGTTTGTTTGTTAACTACGCATAGTCACTTCACCCCCACCTACATGTACAGATTACCTAGCCTTACTAGCCTGTACACTGACTTGGTACCAGTGACCCCAGTATATAGCCTTGTTATTGTGTTACTTTTTATTATTACTTTAGCCTACTTGGTAAATATTTTCTTCTTGAACTTCACTGTTGGTTAAGGGCTTGGGTTAAGGGCTTGTAAGTAAGCATTTCACGGTAAAGTCTACACTTGTTGTATTCGTCGCATGTAGCAAATAAAATTGGATTTGAGAATGGCCGTGGACATGCAAAAAGATCATAACAAGGTCAGAGTCCAGGAGGTACAGAGTAGCATGCAGGCTCGAAGTCAGAGTAGGCAGTATGGTCAGACAGGCGGGTGTAGAGCCAGGGCAGGCAAGGGTCAAAATCGGGAGGACTAGCGAAAGAGAATAGATAAGCAGGAGCACGGGAAATACACACTGGTTGACTTGACAAGACAAACTGGACAGAGAGACAGGAAACAGAGGGATAAATACACCAGGGAAAATAAGCAACACCTGGAGGGGGTGGAGACAATCACAAGGACAGGTGAAACAGATCAGGGCATGAAATTGTTCATCAACGTATATTGTTAAATGTTTTATTTGCAATGATGCTGGATGGTAAGTGTTTGTTTGTTTTTCTTTCATCCATTCATGCATTCTCCCTAACTCTTCCTTGTTTGGATCAAGCAGTTGATGGGATATCTTTGTTGGCTATTTTCTATATCAATGATAGTGAAACTTTATTCACAACTTATGTCATGAGACATTTAGTGTGTAATCTATATTTCTCATACATTGCAGAATGTTATCATGGTGATGTGTGTACATTCAATGTAGTACTATTTCCAATGCTTACAAGCTTTTCACAAAAAGTGGTGTGTCATAAAATGTGAAATGGACACCATGATGGGACTGGCTGGCATGGGAGCACAGCTTGATGACTCATGATTTATGGCATTGTTTATTAAATGACAAGACCATCTGTGGGCTATCACAGGGATCAAGCACACCTGATCTGTGGCAATCTTAACGAGGAGACATTCTCACCGAAGTCCTGGGGTCACTGACGCCAGTAGAGGTGTGATAACTGATAAACTTGAATTTAGGAAATTAATGTTACTCTGTGAATTAAATTGTCATGTTTGGATTGTTTCAAGAGCTCATAAAGAGCAATGAATTTTGATATGTTTCATTGTACTGTAAGTTCTATGGATTTATTGTTACAGAGATAGAACTGCCAAAGGGGGAGGAGTTGCAATCTACTGCAGAGAGAACCTGCAAAGTTCTGTCATACTTTCCAGGTCTATACCCAAACAGTTTGAACTTCTAATTTAAAAAAATAACCTCTCCAGAAATAAGTCTCTCACTCTTGCCGCCTGCTATCGCACCTCAGCCACACTCAAGGTACTAAATAATATTATAACCCCCATCGATAAAAGACAGTACTGTGCAGCCGTCTTCATCGACCTGGCCAAGGCCTTCGACTCTGTCAATCACTGTATATTTATCGGCAGACTCAATAGCCTTGGTTTTTCTGACTACTGCCTCGCCTGGTTCACCAACTACTTTGCAGGCAGAGTTCAGTGTGTCAAATCAGAGGGCATATTGTCCGGACCTCTGGCAGTCTCTATGGGGGTACCACAGGGTTCAATTCTCGGGCCGACTCTTTTCTATGTATTTATCAATGATGTCACTCTAGCTACGGGCGATTCCCTGATCCACCTCTACGCAGACGACACCATTCTGTATACTTCTGGCCCTTCCTTGGACACTGTGCTAACTAACCTCCAAACGAGCTTCAATGCCATACAACACTCCTTCCGTGGCCTCCAACTGCTCTTAAACGCTAGTAAAACCAAATGCATGCTTTTCTAGCATCACCACCCTGGACAGTTCCGACCTAGAATATGTGGACAACTATAAATACCTAGGTGTCTGGCTAGACTGTAAACTCTCCTTCCAGACTCATATTAAACATCTCCAATCCAAAATCAAATCTAGAATCAACTTTCTATTTCTCAACAAAGCTTCCTTCACTCACGCCGTCAAACTTAACCTAGTGAAACGGACTATCCTACCGATCCTCAACTTCGGCGATGTCATCTACAAAATAGCTTCCAACACTCTACTCAGCAAACTGGATGCAGTCTATCACAGTGCCATCCGTTTTGTTACCAAATCACCTTATACCACCCACTACTGCAACCTGTATGTTCTAGTCGGCTGGCCTTCGCTACATATTCGTCGTCAGACCCACTGGCTCCAGGTCATCTGTAAGTCTATGCTTATTTCCCTCACCAATTTTAAACATCAACTATCTGAGCAGCTAACCGATCACTGCAGCTGTACATAGTCCATCTGTAAATAGCCCACCCTAATCTACCTACCTCATCCCCATACTGTTTTTATTTTATTTACTTTTCTGCTCTTTTGCACACCAGTATCTCATCATCTGCTCATTTATCACTCCAGTGTTAATCTGCTAAATTGTAATTATTCGCTCCTATGGCCTATTTATTGCCTACCTCATGCCTTTTGCACACACTGTATATAGACTTTCTTTTCTTTTACTGTGTCATTGGCTTGTTTATTGTTTACTCCATGTGTAACTCTGTGTTGTTGTCTGTGTCACACTGCTTTGCTTTATCTTGGCCAGGTCACAGTTGAAGAGGAGAACGTGTTCTCAACTAGCCTACCTGGTTAAATAAAGGTGAAATAAAAATAAAAAACAAACAGAGTTACTGTGTTATTCTGTTTGTAGGACAGCAAATAGTTAAAAGAGGAGTGACACAGGTGTGTGCTCTTATCATCCAGTGCTGAGGTGTGATGATTAGATCCAAGAATGTGTGAGTTATTTTCATGCCTTTGTTTTAATGTTTAGGGCCATGCAAAGTGAAGTTAATTAGATGATAGGAGACACTGGGGCTCTTGGAAGAATAAAAGTTTTGTTTAAACGCTGATAATTTAGTCATTGGTAAACAGCTCTCCTGGCGTATATTTGTATGTCATAATTGGTGAATGTTCTGTGCTGTTAAGACTTAGGATATTTTGTATTCTTTGTCTCGTGAAGATTTCTGGTGTGCACCATTTGTTAATTGCATTATTGTAATAAATCTGAATACTTTGAGATGGATGGTCTTGAATTATTTTTTGGTGAAATGTCTAATGCTAAATCTTGTTCACAATATACGTTGCATATATGCTTGGTCTCTAACTATGCATCTCTGAGTCAAGGTTAACTCAATAATTTAATGCTAGGACATTGATTGCAAGATATTAGCTCCTTGTTCCTTAGCCTCTTAACGGTAAACCTGTACACGTGCATCTTATACTATTCAAAGTGGTGACGCAAGGCTCGCAACCTTGGCTATACCCACAGGATACAGTAATGGCCCTATATCATTCACATGATAATGGAGTCAGATTGATTAATGAAGTTTATTATTATGATCAACATAATGTTTGGATCATTTCCATCCACCCACATAATAGTGACACACACACACGAACACAGTTGGTTGCATTTGCTACAGGGCCTACATATGTAAAGGCAGCTAAGTATTTTGTCCAAACTGTATCTGAGTCGTTTATGTTCTATCAGGATCAATGGGTGATTTGGAGTGGGAAGGGGGAGATAGCTCCATAGTCTTAATTTTTATAAATGTATAATTTTAACCTTTATTTAACTAGGGAAGTCAGTTTGTTGAGGCACAGCCTACAGTACAAAATACAACAATCAAAGCAGATTGTACTGAACCATCATCTAGAGCCTTGTCATTCCACCTCCCTGCCACTCCCAGCCACTAGGTAAAATATCATTACAATGGATATGTATCATGACCTAGCTAGCTTTTTCATTTAACCAGGCAAGTCAGTTAAGAACAAATTCTTATTTACAATGACGGCCTAGGAACAGTAGGTTAACTGCCTTGTTCAGGGCAGACTGACAGATTTTTACCTTGTCAGCTCTGGGATTCAATCTAGTAACCTTTCGGTTACTAACCCAACGCGGTAACCACTAGGCTACCTGCCTCCCCATTAGTAAATATGAAAGATTGATATCTATGATTAAAAATAGAAATTGACACAGTCATTTACACTGATTGTACAAAACATTAAGAACGGCTCTTTCCATGACATAGACTGAGCAGATGAATCGAGGTGTAAGCTGTGATCCTTTATTGATGTCACTTGCTAAAACCAATTCAATCAGTGTATATAAAGGGGAGGAGACAGGTTAATAAAGAAGGATTTTAAGCCTTGAGACAATTGAGACATGGATTGGGAATGTGTGCTATTCAGAGGGTGAATGGGCAAGACAAAATATTTAAGTGCCTTTGAACGGATTTGGTAGTAGACGCCAGGTGCACTGGTTTGTGTCAACAACTGCAACACCACTGGGTTTTTCAAACAGTTTACCGTGTGTATCAAGAATGGCCCACCACCCAAAGGGCATCCATCCTTTTTGACACAACTGTGAGAAGCATTGGGGTGCAACTCAACATTAGGAAGGTGGTCTTAATATTTTGTACACTCAGTATAGCTTGGAAAGTTGCAACAGTTAGCTTACACATCGATGTATTGAATGTCGATGTCCTGACCATCAATGTACTGAATGTCAACAATCAAACTTTTATTCAGTATGAAAATAAACTCTTCCATAATCAGATATCTATAATTAAAATGTTCAACTTTTCCTCCTTTTCTTAAAGAAGTTATGACGCTATGTCTAGAATTTTTTATTGTTAATGTTCAACTGAACAGCCAAGAAAGTGTTTGCAGTCATTGTTATTAAGAGAGAAGGTTGAAAGTGAGTTTGGAAACAAAAGCTCCTTTTCTAATATATTATTCAGGTTAGGGAACAATGGTTCTGATTAAACTGATGTGTTACCATACGTTAGTTAAATCATCTCTGATAAAGTAAAACATTTTTATCGTGTAAACATTTGTATGAACATAAGATTCAACAACTGAGACATAAACTGAACAAGTTTCCAGACATGTGACTAACAGAAATGGAATAGTGTGTCCCTGAACAAAGGGGGGGTATCAGTATCTGGTGTGGACACCAGCTGCATTTAGTACTGCAGTGCATCTCCTCCTCATGGACTGCACCAGATTTGCCAGTTCTTGCTGTGAGATATTACTCCACTCTTCCACCAAGGCACCAACAACATTTCTGGGGGGAATGGCCCTAGCCCTCACCCTCCGATCCAACAGGTCCCAGACATGCTCAATGGGATTGAGATCCAGGCTCTTCGCTGGCCATGGCAGAACACTGACATTCCTGTCTTGCAGGAAATCACGCACAGAACGAGCAGTATGCCTGTTGGCATTGTCATGCTGGAGGGTCATGTCAGGACGAGCCTGCAGGAAGGGTACCACATGAGGGAGGAGGATGTCTTCCCTGTAACGAACAAGGTTGAAACAAATCTGATCATCACCCCTGGTGAGACAAAACCGCAACTCGTCAGTGAAGATACATTTTTGCCAGCCCTGTCTGGTCCAGCGACGGTGGGTTTGTGCCCATAGGCGACGTTGTTGCCGGTGATGTCTGGTGAGGACCTGCCTTACAACAGGCCTACAAACCCTCAGTCCAGCCTCTCTCAGCCTATTGCGGACAGTCTGAGCACTGATGGAGGGATTGTGTGTTCCTGGTGTAACTTGGGCAGTTGTGGTTGCCATCCTGTACCTGTCCCGCAGATGTGATTTTTGGATGTATCGATCCTGTGCAGGTATTGTTACACATGGTCTGCCACTGCGAGGATGATCAGCTGTCCGTCCTGTCTCCCTATAGTGCTGTCTTAGGCTTCGCACAGTACGGACATTGCAATTTTTTGCCCTGGCCACATCTGCAGTCCTCATGCCTTCTTGCAGCATTCATGTGACTCCTCTCTTTGGCTAGAAAATGGCTGTTTTTTGTGACTAGGCTCTGACCTAACATAATGATAAGGTGTGCTTTCTCTGTAAAGCCTTTTTGAAATTGGACATGATGGGCAGATTAACATGAAGTTAAGCTTTAATTTGGGGTATTCCACTTGTGAATATATGATAGTTAAATATTTAAAAAATATATTTTTGAATTTCGTGCTCTGCCTTTTCAGCGGATGTTGTCGAGGGGTTCCGCTAGCAGTTCCAAGAGCACTAGTATTCAGCTAGCAAGATGTTAACATCAATCTGGAAGTACTAACAGGCTAACATGACCATACAAGGACATATGACAATCAATGGTTAAGCAGGGAACAGAGCGGGGTAACAGACATATATAGGTGAGGTAATGACAGAAGTGATTGCGTCCAGGTGAGTCCAACAATCTCTGGTGTGCGTAATGATTGTGACAGGAGTGCGTAATGCTGGGGAGCCTGGCCCCCCTCGAGTGCCAGAGGGGGAAGAGCGGGAGCAGGCTTGACCTCCCCAGGGGCGAGCCTGAAATCCCGACGAACCAGCAGAGGCGTGAGAGCCTGGCGAGCTGGCTGAGGCGTAACAGCCTGATGAGCCAGCTGGGCATAAAAACCTGATGATCCGGCTGAGGCCTGACGTGGGATGGGGCAAGAAACCTCTCAAACCAGCCAGGGCGTGACAGCCCGACGAGCTGGCTTAGGCACCTCTGGTTCCATCGGTGGCGGCCCCCGGACCCGAAGTCACCACCAACCGGAAAACCATCATTCCCCGATGCTTCGTTTGGTGGCTTCAGCATTCTGTAAAGACCTACGCTGGAGTAGAGAAGCAGGTACAATGATGCAGGGGGTCTTCACTTGATCGACTCTAACTTTGTCAAATAAGCACCAATCGGGGTCAAACAAAGCTAACTAGATAGCCAATCAGCTGGGCCTTACGGAAGTATCCGGAAACCCTGTATCCGTCGCAAAATGTAGCTGCTAACCTTGTGCGACAGCATACCTTTTCCTTTTGGACAAAAATTATAAGAATATGAAGTTATGAAAACCAGTCCAAGTTTACAGATTTGATGATATTCTTGCAGAAATGTTTTATATGAATGCAAATGTCTCCTTCAATTTGCCCAAATGTATATAGGTGATACACTAAATGTCATGTAGTTTGTTCATACTTCAAGTTATCGGTCTGAAACTTTGCACAGACACTGCTGCCATCTTGTAGACACCATCGGGATTACATCCAGAGTGATGGCTCGAAGTGGGACCTTTCTGTTGCATTTCAAAGATGGTGGTAGAAAAAAACGTTTTTTCTTTCTATTTTCTTCTACCAGATCTATTGTGTTATATTCTCCTACATTCAATTAACATTTCCACAAACTTCAAAGTGTTTCCTTTCAAATGGTACCAAGAATATTAATATCCTTGCTTCAGGGCCTGAGCTACAGGCAGTTAGATTTGGGTATGTAATTGTTGGCAAAAAAATTATAAAATGAGCTATCCCTAAGACGCTCTAGCTAACACTTTAAAAGTATGATGTTGACATAATCAGTCCAATCAAAGCTACTGTAGATATAACACTTCCGGCGCCGACAGAGATGGCCGCCTCGCTTCGCGTTCCTAGGAAACTATGCAGTTTTTTTACGTGTTATTTCTACACTAGTACCCCAGGTCATCTTAGGTTTCATTACATACAGCCGAGAAGAACTACTGAATATAAGATCAGCGTCAACTCACCATCAGTACGACCAAGAATATGTTTTTCGCGATGCGGATCCTGTGTTCTGCCTTACAACCAGTGCCACGGAATGGTTCCCATGCAGCGACCCAAAAAAACGACTCAGAAAAAGAGGGAAACGAAGCGGTCTTCTGGTCAGACTCTGGAGACAGGCACATCGTGCACCACTCCCTAGCATTCTTCTTGCCAATGTCCAGTCTCTTGACAACAAGGTTGATGAAATCCGAGCAAGGGTAGCATTCCAGAGGGACATCAGAGACTGTAACGTTCTCTGCTTCACGGAAACATGGCTAACTGGAGAGACGCAATCCGAAGCGGTGCAGCCAGCGGGTTTCTCCACGCATCGCGCCGACAGAAACGAACATCTTTCTGGTAAGAAGAGGGGCGGGGGGCGTATGCCTTATGGCCAACGTGACATGGTGTGATGAAAGAAACATACAGGAACTCAAATCCTTCTGTTCACCTGATTTAGAATTCCTCACAATCAAATGTAGACCGCATTATCTACCAAGAGAATTCTCTTCGATTATAATCACAGCCGTATATATCCCCCCCCCAAGCAGACACATCGATGGCTCTGAACGAACTTTATTTAACTCTCTGCAAACTGGAAACGATTTATCCGGAGGCTGCATTCATTGTAGCTGGGGATTTTAACAAGGCTAATCTGAAAACAAGACTCCCTAAATTTTATCAGCATATCGATTGCGCAACCAGGGGTGGAAAGACCCTGGATCATTGTTACTCTAACTTCCGCGACGCATATAAGGCCCTGCCCCGCCCCCTTTCGGAAAAGCTGACCACGACTCCATTTTGTTGATCCCTGCCTACAGACAGAAACTAAAACAAGAAGCTCCCACGCTGAGGTCTGTCCAACGCTGGTCTGACCAAGCTGACTCCACACTCCAAGACTGCTTCCATCACGTGGACTGGGAGATGTTTCGTATTGCGTCAGACAACAACATTGACGAATACGCTGATTCGGTGTGCGAGTTCATTAGAACGTGCGTTGAAGATGTCGTTCCCATAGCAACGATTAAAACATTCCCTAACCAGAAACCGTGGATTGATGGCAGCATTCGTGTGGAACTGAAGGCGCGAACCACTGCTTTTAATCAGGGCAAGGTGTCTGGTAACATGACTGAATACAAACAGTGCAGCTATTCCCTCCGCAAGGCTATCAAACAAGCTAAGCGCCAGTACAGAGACAAAGTAGAATCTCAATTCAACGGCTCAGACACAAGAGGCATGTGGCATGGTCTACAGTCAATCACGGACTACAGGAAGAAACCCAGCCCAGTCACGGACCAGGATGTCTTGCTCCCAGGCAGACTAAATAACTTTTTTGCCCGCTTTGAGGACAATACAGTGCCACTGACACGGCCTGCAACGAAAACATGTGGTCTCTCCTTCACTGCAGCCGAAGTGAGTAAGACATTTAAACGTGTTAACCCTCGCAAGGCTGCAGGCCCAGACGGCATCCCCAGCCGCGCCCTCAGAGCATGCGCAGACCAGCTGGCCGGTGTGTTTACGGACATATTCAACCAATCCCTATACCAGTCTGCTGTTCCCACATGCTTCAAGAGGGCCACCATTGTTCCTGTTCCCAAGAAAGCTAAGGTAACTGAGCTAAACGACTACCGCCCCGTAGCACTCACATCCGTCATCAAGAAGTGCTTTGAGAGACTGGTCAAGGACCATATCACCTCCACCCTACCTGACACCCTTGACCCACTCCAATTTGCTTACCGCCCAAATAGGTCCACAGACAATGCAATCTCAACCACACTGCACACTGCCCTAACCCATCTGGACAAGAGGAATACCTATGTGAGAATGCTGTTCATCGACTACAGCTCGGCATTCAACACCATAGTACCCTCCAAGCTCGTCATCAAGCTCGAGACCCTGGGTCTCGACCCCGCCCTGTGCAACTGGGTACTGGACTTCCTGACGGGCCGCCCCCAGGTGGTGAGGGTAGGCAACAACATCTCCTCCCCGCTGATCCTCAACACTGGGGCCCCACTAGGGTGCGTTCTGAGCCCTCTCCTGTACTCCCTGTTCACCCACGACTGCGTGGCCACGCACGCCTCCAATCAATCATCAAGTTTGCGGACGACACAACAGTGGTAGGCTTGATTACCAACAACGACGAGACGGCCTACAGGGAGGAGGTGAGGGCCCTCGGAGTGTGGTGTCAGGAAAATAACCTCACACTCAACGTCAACAAAACTAAGGAGATGATTGTGGACTTCAGGAAACAGCAGAGGGAACACCCCCCCATCCACATCGATGGAACAGTAGTGGAGAGGGTAGCAAGTTTTAAGTTCCTCGGCATACACATCACAGACAAACTGAATTGGTCCACTCACACAGACAACATCGTGAGGAAGGCGCAGCAGCGCCTCTTCAACCTCAGGAGGCTGAAGAAATTCGGCTTGTCACCAAAAGCACTCACAAACTTCTACAGATGCACAATCGAGAGCATCCTGGCGGGCTGTATCACCGCCTGGTATGGCAACTGCACCGCCCTCAACCGTAAGGCTCTCCAGAGGGTAGTGAGGTCTGCACAACGCATCACCGGGGGCAAACTACCTGCCCTCCAGGACACCTACACCACCCGATGCTACAGGAAGGCCATAAAGATCATCAAGGACATCAACCACCCGAGCCACTGCCTGTTCACCCCGCTGTCATCCAGAAGGCGAGGTCAGTACAGGTGCATCAAAGCTGGGACCGAGAGACTGAAAAACAGCTTCTATCTCAAGGCCATCAGACTGTTAAACAGCCACCACTAACATTGAGTGGCTACTGCCAACACACTGTCAATGACACTGACTCTACTCCAGCCACTTTAATCATGGGAATTGATGGGAAATGATGTAAATATATCACTAGCCACTTTAAACAATGCTACCTTATATAATGTTACTTACCCTACATTATTCATCTCATATGCATACGTAGATACTGTACTCTATATCATCGACTGCATCCTTATGTAATACATGTATCACTAGCCACTTTAACTATGCCACTTGGTTTACATACTCATCTCATATGTATATACTGTACTCGATATCATCTACTGTATCTTGCCTATGCTGCTCTGTACCATCACTCATTCATATATCCTTATGTACATATTCTTTATCCCCTTACACTGTGTATAAGACAGTAGTTTTTTTTGGAATTGTTAGTTAGATTACTTGTTCGTTATTACTGCATTGTCGGAACTAGAAGCACAAGCATTTCGCTACACTCGCATTAACATCTGCTAACCATGTGTATGTGACAAATAAAATTTGATTTGATTTGATTTGATTTACTGTTCTGCACAGGGAGAACACTGTAAGAACGGCACTGTACATTTCAAAATTGCTGAACAAATAGTTAGACTACGTCCATCCTAGCCCGCTCATTAAAGTCTTAACCAAAATTAAGGGTTGCCTCTTATCCACTCGTTGTCCCCTTATGCCATAGTTTGTACATCTCAATCATCAGTAAAAACCACATTTGTTTAAGCAAGCCAGCCCTATCAGCTATGTTTTTTGAAAAGGCAGTAAATGAGGCTGAATGAACTGTTTCGCTGCCAGACAAGCCTCCGCTGATAGCCAGGTGTAGCAGTGGTAAGGTTTTGGGACTCCTAACAATTTGTGGGCACCGTTATAATGCAAATAATGTATTGTTGTAATGATGGGGCGGTGAGTCGGAAGCAGGTGAAACATTTTAGCAAAACAACAAAACCAAGAACACGACACAAACATAAGGCAATACATCGATACACAAAAGCAATACCAACTGGTGAGTAACATGGGAGAGTGACATATAAAGGGGAGGAAATGATGAAGGTAATGGAGTCCAGGTGTGAATCATAATGGATAATAATGATGCACAGGTGCGCGTAATGATGTGTGCCAGGTGTGCGGAATGTTGAATCTCAGGACTGTTGTTTAGTACTCTGGTGACGTAGTATGCCGGAGGGGAGGTGCAGGAGCAGATGTGACAATTGTTTAGTGTTGTGTTGTGTAGTGGGTTTGCTAGCATGCACTAAAAATACATATTTTAGTTTGACCCACCAAGATTTTCATGCTAAAGTTGACACTGCATATGGAGGTGTGTAAATTAGATGCGCATTTTGTACTTGTTACGGTTCTCTTGTGGTGAAGGAGAGTCGGACCAAAATGCAGCGTGTAGATTGCGATCCATGTTTATTCAACAAACGTAACATGAATCTAAATACAAACACTATAAAACAAATAACGTAACGAAAACCGAAACAGCCTATACTTGCATAAACTAACACAGAGACAGGACCAAAGACACTAAGGACAATCACCCACGACAAACTCAAAGAATATGGCTGCCTAAATATGGTTCCCAATCAGAGACAACGATAAACACCTGCCTCTGATTGAGAACCACTCCAGACAGCCATAGACCTTGCTAGATAACCCCACTAGCTACAATCCCAATACATACACACCAAAACCCCAAGACAAAACACACCACAATACAAAAACCCCATGCCACACCCTGGCCTGACCCAATACATGAAGAAAAACACAAAATACATAGACCAGGGCGTGACAGAACCCTAAGGTGCACCCTAAGGTGCGGACTCCCGAACGCACCTCAAAACAATAGGGAGGGTCCGGGTGGGCGTCTGTCCATGGTGGCGGCTCCGGTGCGGGACGTGGAACCCACTCAGTTAATGTCTTAGTCCCCTCTCCTCGCGTCCCTGGATAGTCCACCCTCGCCGCCGACCATGGCCTAGTAGTCCTCACCCAGAAACCCACTGGACTGAGGAGCAGATCGGGACTGAAGGACAGCTCGGGACTGAGGCAGCTCGGGAGTGAGGGGAAGCTCGGGAGTGAGGGGAAGCTCGGGAGTGAGGGGAAGCTCGGGAGTGAGGGGAAGCTCGGGAGTGAGTGAAAGCTCGGGAGTGAGGGGAAGCTCGGGAGTGAGAGAAAGCTCGGGAGTGAGAGAAAGCTCGGGAGTGAGAGGAAGCTCAGGCAGGTAGGTAGATCTACCAGATCCTGGCTGGCTGGTGGTTTCAGCAGATCCTGGCTGGTGGTTTCAGCAGATCCTGGCCGACTGGCAGATCCTGGCCGACTGGCAGATCCTGGCCGACTGGCAGATCTGGAAGAGTCTGGTTGACTGGCAGATCTGGAAGAGTCTGGCTGACTGGCAGATCTGGAAGAGTCTGGCTGACTGGCAGATCTAGAAGAGTCTGGCTGACTGGCAGATCTGGAAGAGTCTGGCTGACTGGCAGATCTGGAAGAGTCTGGCTGACTGGCAGATCCTGGCAGACTGAAAGATCTGGCTGCTCCATGCTGACTGGCGGCTCTGGCTGCTCCATGTAGGCTGACAGCTCTGGCGGCTTCTTACAGACTGGCAGCTCCTTACAGACTGGCAGCTCCTTACAGACTGGCAGCTCCTTGCAGACTGGCAGCTCCTTGCAGACTGGCAGCTCGGGCTGCTTCATGCAGACTGACATCTCTGGCTGCTCCATGCAGACTGACAGCTCTGGCTGCTCCATGCAGACTGACAGCTCCTTGCAGACTGACAGCTCTGGCTGTTCCATGCAGACTGGCAGCTCTGGCTGCTCCATGCAGACTGACATCTCTGGCTGCTCCATGCAGACTGACATCTCAGGCTGCTCCATGCAGACTGACATCTCTGGCTGCTCCATGCAGACTGACAGATCTGGCTGCTCCATGCAGACTGACAGATCTGGCTGCTCCTTGCAGACTGACAGCTCTGGCTGCTCCTTGCAGACTGACAGCTCTGGCTGCTCCTTGCAGACTGACAGCTCTGGCTGCTCCATGCAGGCTGGCAGCTCTGGCTGCTCCATGCAGGCTGGCAGCTCTGGCTGCTCCATGCAGGCTGGCAGCTCTGGCTGCGCTGAACAGGCAGGAGACTCCAGCAGCGCTGTAGAGGAGGAAGGCTCTGACAGCGCTGAACAGGTGGGAGACTCCGGCAGCGCAGGAGAGGCGAGGCGAGGCGTACTGTAGGCCTGATGCGTGGTGCTGGTACTGGTGGTACTGGACCGAGGACACGCACAGGAAGCCTGGTGCGGGGAGCTGCTACCGGAGGGCTGGGGTGTGGAGGTGGTACTGGATAGACCGGACCGTGCAGGCGCACTGGAGCTCTTGAGCACCGAGCCTGCCCAACCTTACCTGGCTCGATGCCCACTCTAGCCCGGCCGATATGAGGAGCTGGAATATACCGCACCGGGCTATGCACCCGCACTGGGGACACCGTGCGCACCACTGCATAACACGGTGCCTGCCCGGTCTCTCTAGCCCCCCGGTAAGCACTGGGAGTTTGCTCAGGTCTCCTACCTGGCGTAGCCATACTCCCTGTGAGCCCCCCCCAAGAAATTTTGGGGCTGACTCCCGGGCTTCCTTGCCAACCGTGTTCCCTCGTATCGCCGGCTCCTCTCTCCGGCTGCCTCTGCTCTCCTAAGTTCCTCCACCTGTTCCCATGGAAGGCGATCCCTTCCCACCTGGATCTCCTCCCCATGTGTAGCAACCCTTGCCATCCAATATATCGTCCCATGTCCAATCCTCATTGCGCCGCTGTTGCTGCCTTTGTTGCTTCTCCTGTGGCTCCTGCCTGTTGACACGCCGCTTGGTCCATTGGTGGTGGGTGATTCTGTTACGGTTCTCTTGTGGTGAAGGAGAGTCGGACCAAAATGCAGCGTGTAGATTGCGATCCATGTTTATTCAACAAACGTAACACGAATCTAAATACAAACACTATAAAACAAATAACGTAACGAAAACCGAAACAGCCTATACTTGCGTAAACTAACACAGAGACAGGACCAAAGACACTAAGGACAATCACCCACGACAAACTCAAAGAATATGGCTGCCTAAATATGGTTCCCAATCAGAGACAACGATAAACACCTGCCTCTGATTGAGAACCACTCCAGACAGCCATAGACCTTGCTAGATAACCCCACTAGCTACAATCCCAATACACACACACCAAAACCCCAAGACAAAACACACCACAATACAAAAACCCCATGCCACACCCTGGCCTGACCCAATACATGAAGAAAAACACAAAATACTTAGACCAGGGCGTGACAGTACTCATATTACTGTAGCATATGATGCAGCAAATGTAGGGACTACAATGGAAATAAGTCCAACTTTACTGTGCATTCCCGGACACAGATGTTTTGTGTGTATATATGTATTGTTTTACTAACAAATCGAATCAATCAATCAATCCTAACTGTGCTACTGCAATTTGTTGAATGGCAAGAGACATCAAAAAATGTAAATACATCTGGCGATTGTCAAGATGAGCTTTTGATACTGGATAAGCCTACAAGATAAGGAGGGATGTGTTTTATGTTTCTCGAGATTGACATAGTCTGTTTATTGTGGTGTTGAAAATGCAAATATTGAAGTGCCCGAAATCGGTACAGTATATTTTGTTTATGAGTTGTATTGTACATTGGGACAGAAACCTGTTGCTGGAAAATGCGTTGCATATATTTTATATAACTATAAATATAGCATCAAAATGTTGAAAATCTGATTCCCCGATCTGATCATTGTCTGCAACCGACTTTGATCGTGAAGTAATGAAACAGGCAGGTAGAGTGAACTCCTCTGTGGTGGTCGCCAAATCATCAACTTTCTGGCCCGTAGCCCTGCGTGGCATCGACTGTGCCACATGCTGAAGTGGCAAAGTCAATATCCCCGGTTATAAAAACAATTGTTATTTGTGGGCGTAAACATTATTTAGAGTTAATTATATGAGGGGGGAGGGTGTTCAATTTATTTGTCAGTACAAGGGGAGGGTCATGTGAACATATTTTGAAGCTTTTCACCCACTCTACTGCTGCCCGGTCGACGTGGATGGGGCGTGCTCTTTCTGCTGTCTCCAAAAGTCCACTTTTGATCATCTTATTCGTTTGTTGACGTTGATGGTTATTTTTCCTGGCACCACTCCGCCGGTTCCCTCACCTTCTACCTCTAGGCTGTCTTGTTGTTGGTGGTAATCAGATCTACCGCTGTTGTCGTCTGTAAACTTGATGATTGCGTTGAAGACTAGCGTGACCAGGGAGTACAGAAGAGGGCAGAGCATGCACCCTTGTGGGGCCCCCATGTTGAGGATCAGCGTAGGTTGGTACGTCAGGAAGTCCAGGACCCAGTGGCACAGGGCGGCCCAAGCTTAATGATGAGCATGGAGGGCACTATGGCGTTGAAGGCTGAGCTGTAGTCAGTGAACGACTTTCTTACATAGGTATTCCTCTTGTCTAGATGGGATAAGGCAGTGTGCAGTGCGATGGCTTTTATTTTGTCAAAGACATTTATTGACAATTACATGAAGTTGATGCAAAGAGTCAATATTAGCAGTGTTGACCCTTCTTTTTCAAGACCTCTGCAATCCACCATGGCATGCTGTCAATTAACTTCTGGGCCACATCCTGACTGATGGCAGCCCATTCTTGCACAATCAATTCTTGGAGTTTGTCAGAATTTGTGGAATTTTTTGACCACAAGTTCTCAGTGGGATTAAGGTCTGGGGAGTTTCCTGGCCATGGACCCAAAACATCGATGTTTTGTTCCCCGAGCCACTTAGTTATCCCTTTTGCCTTATGGCAAGGTGCTCCATCATGCTGGAAAAGGCATGGTTTGTCAACAAACTGTTCCTGGATGGTTGGGAGAAGTTGCTCTTGGAGGATGTGTTGGTACCATGGCTGTGTTCTTAGGCAAAATTGTGAGTGAGCCCACTCCCTTGGCTGAGAAGAAACCCCACACATGAATGGTCTCAGGATGTTTTACTGTTGGCACGACACAGGACTGATGGTAGCTCTCACCTTGTCTTCTCCGGACAAGTTTTTTTCCGAATGCCCCAAACAATCGGAAAGGGGATTCATCAGAGAAAATGACTTTACCCCAGTCCAATCCCTGTACCTTCGGCAAAATATCAGTCTGTCCCTAATGTTTTTCCTGGAGAGAAGTGGCTTCTTTGCTGCCCTTCTTGACACCAGGCCATCCTCCAAAAGTCTTCGCCTCACTGGGGATGCAGATGCACTCGCACCTGCCTGCTGCCATTCATGAGCAAGCTCTGTACTGGTGGTGCCCCGATCCCGTGCTGAATCAACTTCAGGAGACGGTCCAGGCTCTTGCTGGACTTTCTTGGGCGCCCTGAAGCCTTCTTCACAACAATTAAACTGCTCTCCTTGAAGTGGTTGATGATCCGATAAATGGTTGATTTAGGTGCAATCTTACTGGCAGCAATATCCTTGCCCGTGAAGCTCTTTTTGGGGAAAGCAATGATGACAGCACGTGTTTCCTTGCAGTTAACCATGAGTGACAGAGGAAGAACAATGATTCCAAGCACCACCCTCCTTTTGAAGCTTCCAGTCTGTTATTCGAACTCAATCAGCATGACAGAGTGATCCCCAGCCTTGTCCTCATCAACACTCACACCTGTCTTAACGAGAGAATCACTGACATGTCAGCTGGTCCTTTTGTGGCAGGGCTGAAATGCAGTGGAAATGTTTTTGGGGGATTCAGCTCATTTGCATGGCAAAGAGGGACATTGCAATTATTTGCAATAATGTCATACAAACTGAGGCAGCAGACTTTGTGAAAATTTAATATTTTTGTCATTCTCAAAACCTTTGGCCACGACTGTACATGTAAGGCAGTGCGTAACTGGCGGCAGGGAAGTCAGGCGCAGGAGGGCAAAACTGAGTAATCAACGGAGTAGTTTTATTCATAAAACCACCGGTAACCAGAACCACAAACAAATGGGTACAAAACCCGTTGCGCACCAGAGAAAACGTGCACATGCACTTACAAATAAAGAAACAAGACAAAACAAATGGAAAATGAAAAGTGGATCGATGATGGCTAGAAGACCAGTGACGCCGACTGCCGAGCACCGCCTGAACAAGGAGAGGAACCGACTTCGGCTGAAGTCGTGACTGTAGTCATATTGTACATATTGTTACTACTGACCACAAAAATCACAAAATAATTCCACTGTATCTCGTCCAAATATTTACTTAGTTTAATGTTTAGGATTTTATCAAATCTATGAAAACTACATTTTAATACCAGCTACCAACAGGCAGGCTAGCTACTTCACTTACCAGAGTGTTTTATTATTGTTTGTTTTCTGTGTATTATTTAAGAAATGGTGATATGAATACAGTCTTATGTCAGCCAGGATGCTTGGCTGACCAAATTTGTAAAGCATTACTTTAATATCATGGCTCTTAGCCACCATGGAAATGTACTTGCCATGAAAAACACCCCTCTACATGTCCTCTCTTTAGACACGATTTCCCACCATGATTATTTATGTGTCTTACTCCTAATAGTGTCGTTATTAGATTAATTTCCTATTACAATGTTAAACACCTCAATACTGATCGTGGCCACAAATTGGTTTGACAAACAATGTCAGCCTTTAGACACACATTGGAAGATTACGAGGCAGCCATAGTAAACATTGCCACCCATCCCTGTAGCGGGATCATTTTCGTCAACATCCGCTGAATTGCAGAGTGCCAAATTCAAATTACATTACTAAAAATTATTAATTTTCATGAAATCACAAGTGCAATATAGGAAAACACAGCTTAACTTCAAAAAAGCTTTTCGGCGAAAGCTATCCAAGCATTTATGTATGGACATCTCTCTCAGCAGACAAAACATTACAAACAGCTAGCAGCAAAGTAGAATGGTCACGAAAGTCAGAAAAGCAATAAAATGAATCGCTTACCTTTGATGATCTTCGGATGTTTGCACTCACGAGACTCCCAGTTACACTATATCCAAAAACCTCTATTTGGTTGGCCCGTTATGTTCAGAAATCCACAGGCTCGAGCGATCATGACGGGGCAGACGAAAATTCCAAATAGTATCCGTAAAGTTCGTAGAAACATGTCAAATGTTTTTTATAATCAATTTTTACAATAAATAACCGACAATATTTCAACTGGGCGGTAGCATTTTCAATAGGAGAGAGAGAAAATGTCTGCTCAGAGCTGCTCGAGCATACAAAACTCTGCTGGCACCCAGCCATCCACTGGTTGATATCCCTTTTAATAACACATGTTGTTCTAGCTTGATGTCTCTCCATTAGATCTTGTGGAGAATACTGATCTGAAGATCCTAAGATTTTCATAATGTTATACCCATAGAGATCCTATTAAATTACTAAAGGGGCTATGTCATAAAATCTCAATGATCTATCTTGATCAGGGAGAAATCCAAAACCAGTCGACTATATCTTATCACAGCACTGGCAAACTATGGTTGACCAACTCCCTGATCAACAAAGTTGACCTTAGGACCACCATAAGATGGTTAATGTCCATTCTAGTATTTTAATTCCTAATTATATGGTTATACCATGGTAGTAGGAAATTCAAAATATGGGTTATAAAGGTCATTTATGGTAATTCTATTTTTTGAGGCGCTCTCTAGGAGACATCTGAGAATGAATAATGCATTTATAATAATAAATATTCAGCCTGTTGATATTCCAAAATTTGGAATCATCTTGTTATTTCTACTACCGTCTGCTTACCATTTTTTCTTCAACTTCAGGAGGAATAAGGAATTCAGTTTGGCCCCTAAGACCCTCAAACTTTAACAGATGCACAATTGAGAGCATCCTGTCGGGCTGTATCAACACCCGGTACGGCAACTGCACTGTCCGCAACCGCAGGGCTCTCCAGAGGGTGGTGTGGACTGCCCAACACATCACCGGGGGCACACTGCCTGCCCTCCAGAACACCTACAGCCCCCAATGTCAAAGGAAGGCCAAAAAGATCATCAAGGACAACAAACCAAGCCACGGACTGTTCACCCTGCTATCATCCAGAAGATGAGTTCAGTACAGGTGCATCAAAGCTGGGGCCGCTAGACTGAAAAACAGCTTCTATCTCAAGAACATCACTGTTAAAAAGCCATCACTAGCTGGCTACCCCCTAGTTACTCAACCCTCAAGCTAACAATTGCAAAAAGTTTTTCTAGTGATCAATTAGCCTTTTAAAATGATAAACTTGGATTAGCTAACACAACATGCCATTGGAACACAGGCGGGATGGTTGCTGATAATGGACCTCTGTACTCCTATGTAGATATTCCTTTAAAAAATCTGCCATTTCCAGCTACAATAGTCATTTACAACATTAACAATGTCTCCACTGTACTTCTGATAATTTGGATGTTATTTTAATTGGCAAAAAATGTTTTTCTTTCAAAAACAAGAACATTTCTAAACTTTTGAACGGTAGTGTGTGTATGTGTGTATAAATATTTATATATGTTACTGTTAAATGGACCCAGCTTTCCCAACCATTGAGAGGCTCCGCTCAGCACATTCTTATATTTACCTCTCACTGTAAACAGTTTAGAGCGCTTTCTAAAAATGTGTGTGAAGGACCAAGGACACCTTGGATTCAGCACCTTGTGTTCCCATGCAGCGATGCCTGTTTATTTACTTCACTCCTTTTTTCCTTGTTAACTAACTCCAAGGCCAACTCCTGGCATAAAGAAGATATTAGCTAGCCCCCAGTCTTACAGTAACACAGAACAATGTAGTCATCCCATTTGCTATGCTCTTTAAGCCCCTCAGAGACAAACAGAGCCTCCAGCTCCTAACTTGGAAAGAAACCTGGCTGTTCTGTCTTGGAAATTCTGTTAAGAGACATTCAGAGCCGGTGTGTTGTGAACCACTGATAGATAAACCTTCAACCTTCCTTCTCAGAGGCAGCCCCGCTTTGAAGAAATCAAAATAGTTTGTCAGGCATTTGAACCAACCAATACAAATGTCCCATATTGACAAGTGCTTTGGTTTTCTCGATGGACCACCCTGAGGATGTCCTTTGTGAACAAGAGAAAGGGGAGAAAGTCCAAATATGGCTAATAGATATTTCACTCTAAAGAGGCTTAGGGTAGAGAATGACAGGCCTTTAATGTCCTCCATGGAAAGTGTGTGGAGACATCCAGATGCTATTTCCTGTCCCACAAATATTAGAATGCTATTTGTTTTCTAATGACTCTGGACACTTAGCGAATACCAATGAAGCTGTCCTCTCCCAGCCTCTTCCAGGCGAAGGTTATATGAGTTAAGTACACAAATTAATTTTTTCCATGCCAGAGTTTCAGAGCAAAACAAGTTCATCATTGCTGCTGTTATTTCTGTGTGATTTCATCAATATGTAATTTGAAATAACATATTTGCCAAATGTGAATACAAGGTAAAATCTTGTTAGTTGATAACTGTGTGCATGACTTAGATGCCCCTGACATTTTTTTAAATCAAGTAGACATCAAAATGGTTATTTAATGGTTCCCATCACTCAAATATGTATTTACTTCCCATGGACAAAATGTACTTGCTAACTTATTTGAACTCACTGGTCTCCAGCAAAGTGGTAAGTTTGCAAGACTTTCTCATTGAATGTTACAAAATAGATACAGAATCTTACATTCACACTGTGAGTCAGTAGATACAGATGAGAAGCAAGACTATAATAACATTTCTGAATATAGTGATAGGTCAAGTTTTGAGAAAGGCCACTTATTGTTCAGGTAGTGTGGAAACAGCACCTTTACTAGCACAGTCAGACACACATTGCATGACATTAAGCGACTTTACATAGGAAAGCTATTGCAAAGGACAGTTGTGTCTGGCCCTACATTGGGCGGCAGGGTAGCGCTCTAAACTGTTTACAGTGAGAGATAAATATAATAATGTGCTGAGCGGAGCCTCTCAATGGTTGGGAAAGCTGGGTCCATTTAACAGTAAAAACATTGTTAGACCGTACAAGAAGAGGTTTTCAAGCTATATATTTTTTGTATATGAACAAAGTATCATAAGCAATATACAGTATTAGACTGTCTACATACTCAGTCTTCGTCATTGGCACATTTAATTGAATGGTGGTTAGAGAGTTGGACTAGTAACCGGAAGGTTGCAAGTTCAAACCCCCGAGCTGACAATGTACAAATCTGTCGTTCTGCCCCTGAACAGGCAGTTAACCTACTGTTCCTTTGTTCTTAACTGACTTGCCTAGTTAAATAAAAGGTAAAAAAATAATAATAATAAATAAAATTACACAGGAATGGAACAGCTATGGGATAAGAGATGGGACCAGCTATTGCTGCCAATGGATGGACCCCACATGACTGATCTGTTCACAGCCTAATGTGTGCATGCAAATAACCTCACACATGCACACACACACACACACACACACACACACACACAGACAAGAAAGAAACACAGACAAGAGAGAAGCACACAAGAGAGAAACACAGACGGATAGATACACAGACAGATAGATACACAGGCAGATAAATACACAGACAGAAACACACACACACACATACTTCATAGAAACTAAACTCCAGAAACAATGTTATTCCGGTAGTCCTGCTGTCAAGCCAAATGCCAAGTTGCCTGCCTCCAACTGCAGGTTACTGTATGTCACATCATGCTGTGCTCTATACACTCACACCCTTAACATTTAGCAGCATTTGTATAGTGTTTAGTTCAATGGCCCATTAAGTGCAGAATTTACAGCTCAGTCATTGAAGGCATCATAATGTTCTTCTTCCAGGAATGGTATGGGGCTCTGACGGTTAGACATACAAACACAATCAATAGAATAGTCAAAGTAAGTTGCATGATATGTCAGTACTTGTTGACTTTACAATGGCTACAAGAAGATGAGAAAGTCCTTATTGAAACATCTACTATCAAGCCCACTAGCACTGTCTGGAGAGAATACGCACCACACCACTACACAAGATTAAGATAGTTTAACAACCATTCACTCCCCTCAGCATTGGTTTGCTAGGACACTAGACATTGACAAAATCCCACTAATTTGTTTGTGTTTGCTAAATGTGCAAATATTTCTGCATAAATGCACACAATTTGTGTTTACTGTTTACATGTTTGTGTCACAAGCTATGTGTACAAAAGCCCTCAGAGCATACCAGCACACTGCTGACTGAGATGGACTTGATCAAGCAAGTTGATTTCACCTGTTGACTCTTTCCTTGTGCACATAACATTACATCTTGAAGCTGAAACTTAACACCTTTTACATTATGCAACCTGCTCATGTTGTCTCTCCTTTGTTGCAGAACCACACACCAACCTTTACCATGTCCAACCGCCAGTCCTAAATAAATATTTGAGCTTTGGCACGGTCTGTCGTCTGCTTGCTCTCTGACTGGAGCAGAGTACCCTGGTGGCATCTATCCAACAAGTTACCTATCTCGGTTCTTAAGCCTATTTTTCACTGTTTTGCTTTCTGCTGTTAACATTCCAGTTAATATGTAGGGAGCATTCCCCTGATGGATAAGGCACTTTATCGACCCTGAACACACCAATTAATAACAGTACTGTAAATACATGTTTGTGTGTATATTGTACTGCTGATTTGACATGGCTTTACTAAGGATTAGCAGTACTGTCTTGTGCCAGCTCCAGGATGGTAAATTGAATAACATACAACTCATAACAGGATGTGCAGATTTTATCTCATTAGTCAAAAATAGCAGTAGAAAGGCTATTGGGCACTGTATACATTGTAAACTAATGATACTCATGGGCTAAACAGCTGTTTATTTCCCCCTGAAATAGGGCCTTGTTTAACATTCATTCATTTGTTGGCATAATACTTTGTGAAAAATAATTTGTATTCAACATTTTTCTGAAATTCTCTATCTGGTCGAATCAGAAAGTTATGGTTTAAGAGTACAATTTCCTGTTTGTATTGACAACAGACTGGTTTTCATCAATGAGCAACTTTGGTTCACTTAAATGTACTCTTAATGTATTTGTCAAACTGTTTGATACCAAAAATATACTAGATGTCTCAACATTTTAATTAGCAGACCGTTATTAGCTCACTATAAATGTGAATGTTTACTGACATATTCAATCTCTCCCTATCCTAGTCTGCTGTCCCCACTTGCTTCAAGATGTCCACCATTGTTCCTATACCCACGAAAGCAAAGGTAACTGAACTAGAAGACTATCGCCCTGTAGCACTCACTTCTGTCATCATGAAGTGCTTTGAGAGGCTAGTTAAGGATCATATCACCTCCACCTATACCTGACACCCTAGACCCACTTCAATTTGCATACCGCCCCAATAGATCCACAGATGATACAATCTCACTGCACACTGCCTTACCCCATTTGGACAAGAGGAATACCTATGTAAGAATGCTGTTCATTGACTATAGCTCAGCCTTTAACACCATAGTGCCCTCCAAGCTCATCATTAAGCTCGAGGCCCTGGGTCTGAACCCCGCCCTGTCTGAACCCCGCCCCCAGGTGGTGAAGGTAGGAAACAACACTTCCACTACGCTGATCTTCAACACAGGGCCCCCACAAGGATACGTACTCAGCCCCCTCCTGTACTCCTTGTTCACCCATGCCTGCATGGCCACGCATGCGTCCAACTCCATAATCAAGTTTGCAGACGACACAAAAGTAGTAGGCCTGATTACCAACAAGGGAGGAGGTGAGGGTCCTGGCGGAGTGGTGCCAGGAAAACAACTTCTCCCTCAACATCAACAAAACAAAGTGATCGTGGACTTCAGGAGACAGCAGAGGGAGCACACCCCTATTCACATCAATGGGACAGCAGTGGAGAAGGTGAAAAGCTTCAAGATTCTTAGCGTACACATCACTGAAAATCTGAAATGATCCACCCACACAGACAGTGTTGTGAAGAATGCGCAACAGTGCCTCTTCAACCTCAGGAGGCAGAAGAAATTCGAACTGGCCCCCAAGACACTCACAAACTTTTACAGATGCACAATTGAGACCATCCTGTTGGGCTGTATCACCACCTAGTACAGCAACTGCACCATCCGCAACCACAAAGCTCTCCAAATTACCGGGGTCACACTGCCTTCCTTCCAGGACATCTACAGCACCCAATGTCACAGAAAGGCCAAGAAGATCATCAAGGACATCAACCACCCGAGCCACAGCCAGGTTCACCCTGCTATCATCCAGAAGGTGAGGTCAGTACAGGTGCTTCAAAGCTGGGACAGAGAAACTGGAAAAACAGCTTCTATCTCAAGGCCATCTCTAGCCTGCTACCACCCAATTACTCAACCCTGCACCGTAAAGGCTGCTGCCCTATATACATAATAATGGAACACTAGTCACTTTAATAATGTTTACATACTGCAATACTCATTTCATATGTATAGACTGTATTCTAATGTATTTTAGTCAATGCCAATCCGCCTTTGGTCATCCTAATATTTCTTTAATGTAACCTAAAGAATATGGCTGCCTAAATATGGTTCCCAATCAGAGACAACGATAAACACCTGCCTCTGATTGAGAACCACTCTAGGCAACCATAGACTTACCTAGAGTACTACTCTAACCACAATCCCATATCTACAAACCCCAGGGCGTGACAGTACCCCCTCCCAACAAAAGAAGCAGACTCCCGGCCGCCACATAAATCCATAGGGGAGGGTCTGGGTGGGGGTCTGTCCACAGTGGCGGCTCTGGTGCTAGACGTGGACCCCATTCCAACATAGTCTCTGTCCACCTCCTTCGCGACCCTCGCCGCCGACCCAGGCCTACTAACCCCAACAAAGGGCCCACCTGGACTGAGGGGTGCCTCACGACTGAGGAAGTTCAGGACCGAGGGGTAGCTCGGGACCGAGGGGTAGCTCAGGCAGATTGATGGATCTGGCAGATCCTGGCTGGCTGGTGGCTCCGGCAGATCCTGGCTGGCTGGTGGCTCCGGCAGATCCTGGCTGACTGGTGGTTCCGACAGATCCTGGCCGACTGGCGGTTCCGACAGATCCTGGCTGACTGGCGGATCCTGGCAAACTGGCGGATCCTGGCAAACTGGCGGATCCTGGCGGATCCTGGCAAACTGGCGGATCCTGGCAGACTGGAGGATCCTGGCAGACTGGAGGATCCCGGTAGCCTGGCGGATCCTGGCAGCCTGGCGGCTCTGGCAGATCCTGGCAGTTCTGGCGGATCCTGGCAGTTCTGGCGGATCCTGGCTGAATGGAGGATCCTGGCTGACTGGCGGCACTGGCTGATCCTGGCTGACTGGCGGCGCTGGGCAGACGGGTGGCTCAAGCGGCACTGGGCAGACTGGCGACTCTGATGGCGCTGGGCAGACGGGAAGCTCAGGCAACGCTGGAGAGGCAGGAGACTCCAGCAGCGCTGTAGAGGAGGAAGGCTCTGGCAGCGCTGGACAGGCGAAAGGCTCTGGCCGCGCTGAAGAGGAGGAAGGCTCTGGCGCCTCTGGACTGAGGGGCTCTGGCGCCTCTGGACTGAGGGGCTCTGGCGCCTCTGGACTGAGGGGCTCTGGCGCCTCTGGACTGAGGGGCTCTGGCGCCTCTGGACTGAGGGGCTCTGGCGCCTCTGGACTGAGGGGCTCTGGCGCCTCTGGACTGAGGGGCTCTGGCGCCTCTGGACTGAGGGGCTCTGGCGCCTCTGGACTGAGGGGCTCTGGCGCCTCTGGACTGAGGGGCTCTGGCGCCTCTGGACTGAGGGGCTCTGGCGCCTCTGGACTGAGGGGCTCTGGCGCCTCTGGACTGAGGGGCTCTGGCGCCTCTGGACTGAGGGGCTCTGGCGCCTCTGGACTGAGGGGCGCTGGCGCCTCTGGACTGAGGGGCGCTGGCGCCTCTGGACTGAGGGGCGCTGGCGCCTCTGGACTGAGGGGCGCTGGCGCCTCTGGACTGAGGGGCGCTGGCGCCTCTGGACAGAGGGGCGCTGGCGCCTCTGGACAGAGGGGCTCTGGCGCCTCTGGACAGAGCGGCGGAAGCTCTGATAGCGCCGAACAGGCGGTAGCACCTGTATTGATGGGACGGAGAAACAGCCTGGTGAGCCGGCACTGGTTGTACCGGGCCGGGGACACGCACCTCTGGGTGAGTGCAAGGAACAGGACACACCGGGTTGTGAAGTTGTACTAGAGACCTGGTGTGTATAGCCGGCATCAAATCCCCCGGAACACACACGTTTCAGGCTGAGTACGAGGAACTGACACAGGTGGCATCGGACAGCTAACACGCTCCTCAGGGCGAATGCCGTGCATACTATGCCAAACCAACAGCTTTCTCTCTACTCTGTCCAATACATCCTCAACACTCTCAGACTCAGCTTCGCCGACAGCTCCAATTCCATCCATGGCTCCTTACGGTAAACAGCGGGAGTTGGCTCAGGTCTGACTCTTGACTCTGCCACACTTTTCCTTATCCCCCTCCCAAGAAATGTTTGGGGCTGCCTCTCGGGCTTCCAGCCGCTCTGCCGTGCAAGCTCCTCATAATGCCGCCTCTCTGCTTTCGCTGCCTCCAGCTAGGCTTTGTGGCGGCAATATTCCCCTGGCTCTGCCCAGGGTCCTTTCCCGTCAAGGATCTCCTCCCATTTCTCCAAATAGTGCAGCCTCTCCCACTGCTGCTGCTTCTCCTGCTGCTGCTTTTGCTGCTGCTGCTGTTGCTCCTGCTGCACCTGTCGCTTCTCCTGCTGCTGCTGTTGCCTCTGTTTACCACGCCGCTTGGTCCTTGGTTGGTGGGTGATTCTGTAACGGTTTTCTTCTGGTGAAAGAGAGGCGGACCAAAATGCAGCGTGGTTAGTTTTGTACATCTTTAATAAAGATGAAAATACAACAATCTACAAAACAAGAACCGTGAAAAAACCGAAACAGTCATATCTGGTGCCACAAACACAAAGACAAACACAAAGACAGGAACAATCACCCACATGAGACCTGAAGAATATGGCTGCCTAAATATGGTTCCCAATCAGAGACAACGATAAACACCTGCCTCTGATTGAGAACCACTCTAGGCAACCATAGACTTACCTAGAGTACTACTCTAACCACAATCTCATAACTACAAACAACCCCAGACAAAACAAACCACATAAATCCCCATGTCACACCCTGGCCTAACCAAAACAACAACGAAAACACAGAATACCAAGGCCAGGGCGTGACACTTAATTTCTTTATTTTAGTTTTAGATTTGTGTGTATTGTTGTGAATTGTTAGATACTACGGCACTGTTGGAGCTTGGAACATAAGCATTTAGTTACACCTGCAATAACATCTGCTAAATATGTTTATGTGACCAATACATTTGATTTGTCTCAGTAAATTCACACTCCACTGGGAAGCATTGTGTCTCAACAATTTCACTTACTAAAGATCTGTATTTTCTTTTGCACCGTAAAGCTCATAAACAAAGGCTCATAGAGATACCTAAAATTGTTACTTTATTTTATTTTTAAAACACCAACAACAGGACAGTTTTGTCCTATATCGAGCTGATAAATGTTTATCACTCAACACATCTGTCGTATGGTTTGACTGAACTCCAAGCAGTTCACCTGCACGGCCCAATAATCCCTGCTCAATTACTCACTTGAAACTCCAGGCAAGCGATGTCAAAGATCCACGAGGATTACATATGCAAATAAAACAAGAGAGTTTAGCTATAAGAGCTCCATCCCTCAATCTCCTACCCCATACCTATTTCCACATTGTGAATCCCATTGTGAGAAAAGCTTTGAACTGAACTCCATTTAGTTCTGTGAAAATGTAGATGTATTTGACTGACTTCAGCTGCAACCACCAGTACCTCATCTAGGTCAGGGTGATAAGAGAACATGTTTGTTTAAAATAATAAAAGTAGAGTTATGGGACGAAGGAGAGTGAGGTGGATTGTTTATGCAAATGTAAAGTTACATTTATTTAGTAAGAGACAGGAGGTAGATACAATGTAATGGCTGGTAGACAACTACTGTCCATAAAACCATACGTTTCCTGACCTGACTGTCAACCACAAAAAGCAGAACAAAAGTGAAGTGCAAGATAATTGTTATGTTTGGTTAAATGGAGTCAAGATTGTGGACCGTGCAGAGACCCTTGTCGTTTTGGCCCAGTGTGGCACCAAGGGACAGGCTGACAGCAGTGGCAGGTCTTCTGTTTCAGCTCAGTGAGGTAGCCTCTGATGTGAACAGCTCAGAGTGCCTTACAATACTTGGCCCAGTTTTGTGGACCAATGAATTGCTCTGAGTGAAGTGTGTGACTAGTACATAATGAATCCATTTTGGATGTCAGCATGCTTAAAAAAAGATTTTAAGGAAAAAAGGGTCCACCAATAATATGTCCCTGGGATTATGTATGTATGTTAATTCTACATAATCAACATCTTTACAGAGTATACTTGCAGTGGGGCGTGACTTGTGTGTATCTACTACTTGAATAACTGCTTGCTATTCTTTCCTTTCTGCAGTTTGTGACACAATCACATTCTTGTTATCAGCCTATATGTAGCCTGGTGAAATCAAACCCAGTACAGGATGCAAAACTAATTTGAGGTTGTTTATTCTGTCAAAGCTTACATTTCAAATAGGGTAATGTAGAAGGAAAATCACTGCAAGGTGAAGTCACCATAAAGTAAAGTTCAGTCTGAATCACCATCAAGTGAAATAAACCTGTTAGTAAAGTGCATAAAACAATCTTTACAATAAGTTAAAAGTTAAATGCATAAATGGTAGTGGCTCTGCTTTCTATAAAATAAAACAGAAAATACAAATACCACAATGTTCACAGTTAGAATAGACTTTCTAACATTTCAAATGTCTGAGTACAAGATCACAATAAACAAAATGACTTCTTGCATTAAGTCTAAATAAATTAAGTCATAAACACAGCATGAATACTTAGAAACACACTGACCAGGTGATACCCTAACCCCACAGGGAACAGTAGATCCTCATCTCACCCTTACAGCACTGAGGGAAATTGTCACGCCCTGGTCTAAGTATTTTGTGTTTTTCTTCATGTATTGGGTCAGGCCAGGGTGTGGCATGGGGTTTTTGTATTGTGGTGTGTTTTGTCTTGGGGTTTTGGTGTGTATATATTGGGATTGTAGCTAGTGGGGTTATCTAGCAAGGTCTATGGCTGTCTGGAGTGGTTCTCAATCAGAGGCAGGTGTTTATCGTTGTCTCTGATTGGGAACCATATTTAGGCAGCCATATTCTTTGAGTTTGTCGTGGGTGATTGTCCTTAGTGTCGTTGTTCCTATCTCTTTATTTATTTACACAAGTATAGGCTGTTTCGGTTTTCGTTACGTTCTTTGTTTTGTAGTGTTTTGTGTTTATTCGTGTTTCACGTTGTTCATTAAACATGGATCGCAATCTACACGCTGCATTTTGGTCCGACTATCCTTCACACCTAGAAAACCGTAACAGAAATGACATTTCAACAATATAAGTATGTTTACATTTTGAAAATGAAACAAAATACTAAACACGGAGGCCTGCATGAATAGAATATGTAAATAGAATAATTACAAACCCTTCAAATAATGTTATTAACTCAACAATGTGGTTCCGAGAGCACTAGTATTCAGCTAGCAAGAAGCTAACATCCTCATGTCAATCTGAAAGTATTAACATGACCATCTGGCATAAATATTACAAAACAAACTCTTATACATTGCAGATGATTACAACAGCTCTAAAAGTTAATTGCTTGATCTCACTCTTACACACTGTGCTGGCTCAATCCCATAACACTGCACACATTATTTACTGTTCTATTAAAGGGACACTGCCATCTAGTGGATTTAAATGAATACAGCTATGTGCTTTTACCACTTGGCTACATACACTATATATAAGAAAGTATGTGGACACCCCTTCAAATTAATGGATTTGGCTATTTCAGCCACACCCGTTGCTGACAAGTGTATAAAATAAAGTATACAGCCATGCAATCTCCACAAAAAAAGCATTGGCAGTAGAATGACCTTACTAAAGAGCTCAGAGACTTTCAACATCATAGGATGCCACCGTTCCAACAAGTCAGTTTGTCAAATGGAAATGTCTAGGAACTACAACGGCTCAGACGCAGAGTGTTAAGCCACACAAGCTCATAGAAAGGGTCCGCTGAAAATTGTCTGTCCTCAGTTGTAACACTCAGTACCGAGTTCCAAACTGCCTCTGGAAGCGACGTCAGCACAATAACTGTTCATCTGAGCTTCATGAAATGGGTTTTCATGGCCGAGCAGCCACACACAAGTCTAAGATCACAATGCTCAGTACCATGCATCGGGTAGAGTGGTGTAAAGCTCGCCGCCATTGGACTCTGGAGCAGTGGACAACATTCTCTGGAGTGATGAGAATGTGTTTCACGCTTCACCATCTGGCAGTCCGACGGATAAATTAGGATTTTGCAGATGCCAGGAGAACACTACCTGCCCCAATGCATAGTGCCAACTGTAAGGTTTGGTGGAGGAGGAATAAGGGTCAGGGGCTGTTTTTCATGGTTTGGGCTAGGCCCCTTAGTTCCAGTGAAGGAATGCTAACGCTACAGTATACAATGACATTTTAGATGATCCTTTGCTTCCAACCTTGTGGCAACAGTTTGGGGGAAGGCCCTTTCCTGTTTCAGCATGACAATGCCCCTGTGCACAAAGTGAGGTCAATACAGAAATGGTTTGTCGAGATCAGTGTAGAAGAACTGTACAGAGCCCTGACCTCAACCCCATTGAACACCTTTGGGATGAATTAGATCTCCGACTGAGATCCAGGCTTAATCGCCCAACATCGTCAGTGCCCGAAATTACTAATGCTCTTGTGGCTGAATGGAAGCAAGTCCACGCAGCAATGTTCCAACATCTAGTGGAAAGCCTTCCCAGAGGAGTGGATGCAGTTATAGCAGCAAAGGGGGGACCAAGTCAATATTAATTAAGTAATATTAATTAATTAATATTAAGTCAATATTAATGCCCATGATTTTGCAGTGAGATGTTCAACAAGCAGGTGTCCACATACTTTTGGGAATGTAGTGTATATAACCCTCTGTTTCTTCAAGTTATTAAATATGTATTCTCAGTAGGATGCCTCGCTCTTCCGGAATGCATCTCGATTAATATCAAAACACAGTGAGACCTTTTTCAAATTTCAAACTATATTAAATTATTTTAAGGGAAATCACATTTTTCTTTTGCAGACTGGTGGTATAATTACACTCCAAATTAAATCATGTTTTCTTAATCATGGTCTTAGTGGTGTGGAGGTGTATCATGCATGAGTTATTTCCCTGGACCAAGTTGTCTAGACTCCCTTGGTTCAAGTCAGACAACCAATGCTTATTACTGCTGTTCCCAACCTGTCTTAAAGGATCACTCTCATGAAGCTAAATGAAATGAGAGGAGAATTAGAAGCCTTTAAACAAGATGGATGCTGGCCACAAAAGACCTGAACAGAGCTTGTATAAGAAAACGTTATACAGTAGGTTAGACATCATACCTGTGTTTGTGTGTAAATGAATACAAGAAAGTGACTGATGTGTTTTTGATCCCCGTAGCTGTTAGGAACTGGTACCATTCCTAGGACCCAATTAAAACAAAATAATAAGAATCACACTGTGCATATAACTGGTAAGGCCCTGATTTAAAACTAGCACAAGTACCCACAAGACAGGGATGAGGAAATTAACTGATAATGTATGACATTTTGAAAACAGCTATGACAATTTCATGGAATGCACAATAGCCACTCAGCCAGTAGGAAAGGAAATTACAATATAATGGATTTTTCAGGGTCTTACAATGGGCATAAAAGTGGTGGTCTCAACTTACAGGTAACTGCCAAAATAAAGGAAATACCAACATAAAATGGCTTAATAGGGCATTGAAACACCACTAGCCAGACCAGCGTTAATGCACCTTGGCATAGATTCTACAAGTGTCTTGAACTATTCTGGAGGGATGAGGCAAGATTATTCAGCAACAAATTCCGTAATTTGGTGTTTTGTTGATGTTGGTGGATGTTTTGTTGATGTTGGTGTCTCTGGCACCACTCCAGACACGGCAGTTGGAACCAAAAATCTCAAAGTTGGACTCATCAGATCAAAGGACAGATTTCCACCGATCTAATGTCCGTTGCTCGTGTTTTTGTTGGCCCAAGCTGGTGTCCTTTTGAAGTGATTTCTTTGCAGTAATTTGACCATGAAGTTCTGATTCCCGCAGTCTCCTCTGAACAGTTGATGTTGAGATGTGTCTGTTTTTTGAACTCTGTGAAGCATTTTATTTGGGCTGCAATTTCTGAGGACAATTAACTTATCCTCTGCAGCAGAGGTAACTCTGGGTCTTGCTTTCCTGTGGCAGTTCTCATGAGAGCCAGTTTCATCATAGTGCTTAATGGTTTTTGCGACTGCACTTGAATTTTTCATATTGACTGACCTTCATGTCTTAAAGTAATGATGGACTGTCGTTTCTCTTTGCTTATTTGAGATGTTCTTGCCATAATATGGACTTGGTATTTTACCAAATAGGGCTATCTTCTGTATACCATCCCTACCTTGTCACAGCACAACTGACTGGCTCAAATACATTAAGAAGGAAATAAATTCTACAAATTAACTTTTAACATGGCACACCTGCTAATTTAAATGCATTCCAAGTGACTACCTCATGAGGCTGGTTGAGAGAATGCCTAGGATGTGAAAAGCTGTCATCAAGGCAAAGGGTGGCTACTTTGAAGTTTCGCAAATATAAAATATATTTGTTTAACACATTTTTGGTTACTACATGATTCCATATGTGTTATTTCATAGTTTTGATGTCTTCACTATTATTCTACAATGTAGAAAATAGTAAAAATAAAGAAAAATCCTTGAATGAGTAGGTGTGTCCAAACTTTTGACTGGTACTGTACACATCACCTGCCTTGAGAAAAGGCTCACCTGCCTCTTTCTCCAGGCACTCCAGACATCTCACGTATATATTTATTCCATACTCTTATAACACAGGGTAGACTCACCTTTCCTTTCCACTGCTGTACCTACAGTATAAGTGGCTTCAGAACTGTGGGCCTTCATCTCCTCTCACTATGTCCTTCAGTGTGGAAATCTGCTGAAACTCCCATGAAAAATGGTTAATTCTGGCCCTTAACTTCAAAGCTCCATGTGTTCCTAGACAGAGGAGGTCCAAGCCTAATGTTAAACAGCACTCGGTTAAATGTTCACACAGCAGACAGGCAGGCATACTATGTATGCCATATTCACATTGACAGAGCATTGTAAATGTGCTTAATTATTTTTGTCACTGCAGTGTGCTAGTAGGTAAAATGTTTTTTTCCCGCTTCAGATGGGCAGAATACATTATGGTGCATCATTCACTATGTTTGGGCGAGCCCCTTGCCTCAATATAGTCTTAAAACTGAGTGGCAATGGTCTTCACATTATGCATTCCTCAATAAAACTCCCCAGCAGCCAGGAAAACTGTGGAAAACTTGAGAAATGTGGACCATGAGGAGATATTGTTATTTCTAAACATGTCTGTCTGCATTCGAAAGAGTATTGGCTAAAATAAAGGCAAGTACTGGAGAAAATCTTTACCTACCTTCAGTTTTCTTTGAGCTCTTGGATAGATTTCTTACATTTCATATCTCATACCCAATATTAAAAAATAATTGGAAATGTGAATGGCATTGTTCTAAGTGCAAAAATATGCTGAAGGTGAACAATAAAATATGTATTTCAAATTTGGTTTAAAAAAAATGCCAAAAGGCACAAAAAAGAGCTGTATCTTCTTTGATGGGTTAGTAATGAATGTTATCGCTTGGCAGGGGTGTTGTTGATTGAGACGGCATGTGCTGTTCCATTGTGAATATACTACTTACACTTTGATTCTTGATGTAATTTTCACAATGAAAGAAATATATCTTGATTGGACCTTGATATGGAGGGAATTTCTTAGACCTCTAATAACAGCATTAGGTGTAACCGAAAAGTCTGACCTTCTCTAAAATATGCTGGTTATGTTCAACATAAGTTTAAAGGGATAATTATGTATTTTGCCAATGAAGCCCTTTATTTTCTTCCCCAGAGTTAGATGAACTCGAATATCATTTTTATGTCTCTGCGTTCAGCTTCAACTCACAAAACTACCTCCAACTTCCTTCATACTGTACACAGTGACATAAACATGGTATCCACGAGTTCAGGGCTTCATTGCCAATTTCCCAAACATTCCCTTTAACAAAAACAAGTCCTTCGCTGTAGTAAAACACAAACTCCTTGAGGGCAAAGGGACCTTCAGAAACAGTGAGTCATTCTGACAACACCTGGGACACCTTGTTCACTTGTGTGATACTGGGAACTGTACTGTGAGGAAATGCCACAGTTGTGTAGGTGTTAATCTACAGAAGACAATGTGAAAGTTTCTGTACTTCCCTCTGGTGTGCATTTGTGTGTGTACATGCTGTGTGTGTGTGTACATGCTGTGTGTGTGTACATGCTCACATGCGAGGCCCCCCTGTACCTTGCATTATTCGCTATCATCCCCAGATCCATCAAAGTGTGAAAAGGCACCAGATGGGACCTAACCACCTTAATTGTATCTGAGTTTTTGAAGTTTTAAATTAAACCCTGAGAGTCACACACAGGCTGTTGAGTGATTGTTTAGACGGCCTGCTTAATTTAGCATGGCTGATTAAGTGCATACATCAGGGAAAAGGCAGGAAGGAGCGGAGTGTGAGAGGTGGATGCAGCATTAAACAACGCCTCTGCTCTCTGCTCCCAATGGCACGTCAACACACCAGAGTTTCCCCCGACAACATCTCTCAGAATAGATCCCAATTGATGATGATGACTCTGTAGTCCAGCATTTCTCAGTGAGAGACTCAGAGCCATGTACAAAGATAGGTGTTATGAGGAAAGATGCATCCTACACCTTGTGTTAAATTTCCATCAAAGTCCTCTCTGTCTACATTGAGGTCTACAGGGCTGTACATATGAAAAATGAGTAACAAATGATTATATACTGCTTTTGAATGTGAGGTGTATATCTTATGAATGTGTTATAAAGTACCGAAGATAGCCTTCAAATGAAGTGTTAACGAAAGCTACACCAGGCATCTTGTATCCAATTCACATACAAATAATCCCTAAATTGTTCTTAATAATGGCAACACTGATATTATCCACATTCACGCCTCTTCTCAGAAAGTGTTGGTCCCATGTTTCATGACCTGAAATAAAAGATCCCAGAAAAGTTCCATATGCACAAAAACCTTATTTCTCTCAAATTATGTGCACAAATTTGTTTACATCCCTGTTAGTGAGCATTTCTCATTTTCCAAGATTCACCTGACAGGTGTGGTATATCAAGAACTTGGTTAAACAGCATGATCATTACACAGGTGCACCTTGTGCTTGCGACAATAAAAGGGGATTCTAAAATGTGCAATTTTGACACACAACACAATGCCACAGATGTCGCACGTTTTGAGGGAGTGTGCTGACTGCAGGAATGTCCACCAGAGCTGTTGCCAGAGAATTTAATTTAATTTTTCAAACATATTTCTCAAAGTTATTTTAGAGAATTTGGCAGAACATCCAATCAGCCTCACAACCGAAGACCACGTGTAACCACGCCAGCCCCGGACCTCCACACCCAGCTTCTTCACCAGTGGGATTGTCTGAGATCAGCCACTCGGACAGCTGATGAAACTGTGGCTTTGCACAACGAAGAATTTCTGCACAAACTGTCAGAAACCATCTTAGTGAAGCACAACTGCGTGCTCGTCGTCCTCACCAGGGTCTTGACCTGACTGTAGTTCGTCGTTGTAACCAACTTCAGTTGGCAAATGCTCACCTTCGATGGCCATCAAGGATGTCATCTGCGCCTGGACCGGGTGTCGTGTGTGCAAGTGGTTTGTTGATTTCAACGTGTGCCCCATGGTGATGCTGGGGCAATGGTATAGGCAAGCATAAGCTACAGACAGCAAAAACAATTGCATTTATCAATGGCAATTTGAATTGTCAGAGATACTGCGACGAAATCCTGAAGCCCATTGTCGTGCCATTCATCCACCGCCATTACCTAATTTTTCAGCATGAATATGCACGGCCCCATGTTGCAAGGATCTGTACACAATTCCTGAAAATGTCTCAGTTCTTCCATGGCCTGCATAATCACCAGACAAGTCACCCATTGAGCATGTTTTTGGGATGCTCTGGATTGACGTGTACAACAGCGATTTCCAGTTCCTGTCAATATCCATCAACTTCCACAGCCATTGAAGAGGAGTGGGACAACATTCCACAGGCCACAATGTGACCAACAAATGCATATCTGCAGTGGTGGGAAAAGTACCCAATTGTCATACTTGATTAAAAGTAAAGATACCTTAATAAAAAATGACTTAAGTAAAAGTCAACCAGTAAAATACTACTTGAGTAAATGTCAAAAAGTATTTGGTATTGAATATACTGAAGTATCAAAAGTATATGTAATTGATAAAATATACTTATGTGTCAAAAGTAAAAGTATACATCATTTCAAATTCCTTATATTAAGCAAACCAGACAGCATGATTTTCTTGTTTCCTAAATGTACAGCTAGCCAGGGGCACACTCCAACACTCAGACATCATTTACAAACAAAGAGGCTGTTGGAATGACCAGGGATGTTCTCTTGATAAGTGTGTGAATTGGACCATTTTCCTGTCCTGCTAAGCATTCAAAATATAACAAGTACTTTTGGGGGTCAGGGAAAAAGTATATTATTATTATTATATTATTTTCTGTATGAATGTAGTAGAGTAAAACTATAATCTGTCAAAAATATCAATGGTAGAGTAAAGTACAGATTAGGGCTGTCACAACTCATGATGGCATTCAAATTCCATGTGACCATTTAGTCACGGTAATTAGGCTTCTGCAAGCTCTGATGTTGCTGATGGTCATTAGTAGCCTACCAAACGTGCTAACTGCCTGGTACTCCGCACACTATTGTCCCTCTAATCACACTGACATCAATGCAAATGTATTGAAAATCTAATCAAACACTTCATGAGCTCATGTTTCGCCATGCAATTGAGTGAGAAAAGAGAGTGATGGCCTCTAATAAATATAGGAGGAGCCCATCAGCATTCTATAGGCTATGCCTACTATATTTTTTCTCTCAACCTTCCTAATATTAATAAGCACATCGCTTCTCTTTAAAACAGGAATATAGCCTACCTGGCTTGCATGAAAATTAACCACAGGAAAAATGTCCTCCATTCACTATTTACGTGTATAGATTACATGTATTTTTTTCCTCTGGCCCTGCTTCGAGACAGGTGTATGATAATTGTCCATTCTAAATCAAAACAAATTTCACACATATATTATTTAGTATATGTAAAGACCAGGTTAAATCAAGAATAGTGTGATGGGTGGCAATATTAGCCTACCACTTGTGAATTATATATTATCACTTGTGAATGATGCCCAGCTTAAGGCAAACAGCGCATTCTGAAGTCGCCGCATTCTAAATTCTAAAGTGGCCAAAAAAATCTTAAAATGAAGCGCATTAATCTGCATTACAATGGGCGTAGAGCCTAACTTGCATATATATGCAGCACCTGAGTTTCAAGTTTGGGGAAGATCATTTTCACCATAAAAAATGCACCTTTATAATAAAGGCTTTACATGCATAATCACATTTGCGTTTGACTGCTGATGGATAATTCGCACTTATAGTCTACTGCCGTGTGCACATTGCTGCGCTTACAATGTGATAGCCTAATAGTTTATCAACATTTAAAGCTAAACGTTCTCATCTGTTGCGTCAGGCTCATTGCTTAAAACATGTTTTTTGATGCAAGTGGTTGTATTAATTTGGGATCTATCGCATCCCACAACTGTCCTGAACTAGGTTTGAAATATTTATTTCTCACACAGAATAGAATAGGCCAACAGTTGTACTCTGGGGGATCGTAGATTGACATAGGCTAGTGCTTTTGCTGTTCGTTAAGCCTACTTATCTTGTTGGCTGATGAAAAGTAAATGTGGACAGTTCTTCCAATATCATCAATATGCGCATCAGAATTGTATAAGGACGCGCGCAATTGCGTCCGCAATGTGTCTGTCTTCACTTGTAGCCTGTGAGAAAGATCTGATCATGTGACTGAGAGCCATGTGAGTGAGAGGTGCTCTGGCATGCAGCGGGGAGTTATAAGGGAATTATAATTATATTCAGCCCAAGAGCACAACGGCCACTGACCGCAAAAGGCATGGATTTCTTTATGGCCACACAAAGGGGATACAGCCAGGAAATTTGAGGCATTATCAAGTGCTTGTCAAATTGTGAACAAGAGACTGATGAAGTGTGTACAGCCTGTGAAAAAAAAACAAAGCAGAGCTCATGCCTTTCATGCCATTTTTTCCAAATCATTATTAGAGTCGCATCATGCAGCCTTAGAATGTATTAAAAATCAAACATATAGCCCAAAATTTGTATCTCAACTAAAGATACATAAATACCTGTTTCTTTGTTAACCGCTTAACACAGAATAGCCGCATGTGCACACTTCCTCAAATTGCTTGGACAAATTATCCTTTCTATTTTTTTCAGCTATGTTCAAATGTATTCTTCATACTATAAAATAATACAAAATTATGCCATGGAATTCTAAGCAAACCTTGTCTGCTAAATTAACGACCTAACATAAGAACAAGTATGCTATTCTGTTCTTCTGAAATAAGTTAGACTACATTTTCTTCCTATCATGTTTCTTTAGACCTGTCTAAAATAAATTATGGATTTATTGTGATGATGTATTACATGGATTTATTAGACTTTTTTAAATATAGATGTTCCAAAGGTCTGCGTCAGTGGCTTGTAGGCTATGCGTGTTAGTTATGAGATGCAACATGTGTTTATGTAATTGACTGTAATTTACCGTAATTTACCGTAAAACCGGCAGTTATTTCCTTGACAATCACTGGCTGACAAAATGTAATGACCGTCACAGCTCTAGTACAGATACCTCACACAACTATCTAAGTAGTACATTAAAGTATTTTTACTTAAGTACTTTACACCACTGCATATCTGTATTCCCAGTTATGTGAAATCCATAATTATTTTATTTCAATTGACTGAATTCTAATTCAGTAAACTCTTCAGTAAAATTGTTGCATGTTGCGTTTGTATTTTGTTCAGTGTACTGTATATGATATCTGCTACCAAAATAACACTCTTAAAAAAAGGTGCTATCTAGAACCTAAAATGGTTCTTCAGCTGTCCCCATAGGAGAACCCTTTGAATAACCATTTTTCGTTCCAAGTACAACCCTTTTGGTCCCAGGTAGAGCCCTTTTGGGTTCCATGTAAAACAGGGAAACAAAAATGTTTTTTTGAATGGTTCTCCTATGTGGACAGTCGAAGGACCCTTTTGGAGCCCTTTTTTCTATGAGCGTACACAGATATACACTTGTATGACCTACACTAATGCAAGTGATGCACAGCATCAATGACAATAACTAATCGTTGCTGAATATGGATTATGATGCACCAATCAAAACTGTGGCAGACTCCTCTGATTATGAGATGTGTTTGGGGATAGTGCTGACAACTATAGAAATCAACTCAATGTTATTCTCTCTGACGAATGGCATGTGTCATTGAGCAAGGGGAACAGAAAAGAATTTGAAAATAATTATGCATTGTGTAAATTCATACTTGTGTGCAGCGCACTGTATATCTATTTGTTGGCTCGGCTTTGTTGTTTATGGGACATAGAGAATCGCTGGCTGCATAGCCACAAGTAATAACACCACCATCCCACTGTATTATGATGATTAATGAGCTTCTTTTAAAAGCTCTAACTATTGCAGGTAATTTTGTCTGCACTCGGATGTGCTTTGGTTTGTTTTGTGGAAGGCAGCTGTCCAGTCTGTGCATGGGGCTTGAATTCACTAACAGTTTGCTAGATTGCACCAACTCCTAAGAAAGGATTTTGATCCAGGGGGTTGATTTCCTTGATATAAAAAAAGTTCATTTGTTTGGAGGCTGCAAACCAGGCATAGCAGGAGTAAAATAAAAATCTGAAAGTAGATCCCCTACATACTGGTCTTGACGAGAAGGAAAAAAAAACGATCTGGGGAGGTTCTCTTCTGCACTGTTCAACCATCCAGTAAATGTGGAGGAGGAGTTAAGGTGGAGTGTTGCCTTGCTAATGTCCAAAAGTGGAAGTTGCGTTGCGTCACAGGCTCTCTTCCCATTTCAGTGTCCAAGATTAAACACATTCTGGTGCCTGGTGATGGAAAGATACAAACCAGTAGTCCTATGAACTCATAGTTTAAGTTTGTGTGTTATTGAAGTTCAAGCACACCCTCTTCTTAAAGTGTTCTTGTAGCGTGCAGTGCAGCCAATCTCAAACACCTTCTCTCTCTGTGAAATGGAAAACAGATAATGCATTGTTCCTCTTCTGCCTACATTAACATTTTATTCTTATTCCAGAAACGAAAGGGGGGTTTATTGTGGATTCTTTCACTTTTTTTAGTCACATCTCTTCATTTTCCTCCAAACGAGAAAAATAATCTTTATGCAAGAGCTGGAACACAACAACAAAGGTAAATTGAAATGTCATTTTTTATTCATGTGAAGCCGCTGTATGAGGATATTGCAGCACAAATGAAGGCTGACAGTACCAGCCGTCCCTGGCATCCATGCAAGGTCTTGTGAGGCTTTTTTGTTCGATGAATATATACACTGAGTATATAAAACATTAAGAACACCTGCTCTCCATGACAGACTGACCATGTGAATCCAGGTGAAAGAAGATCCCTTATTGATGACACCTGTTAAATCCACTTCAATTAGTGTAGATGAAGGGGAGGAGACAGGTAAAAGAAGGGTTTTTAAGCCTTGAGACAATTGAGACGTACCTAGATTGTGTGTATGTGTGCCATTCAGAGGGTGAATGGGAAAGACAAAAGATTGAAGTACCTTTGAATGGGGTATGGTAGTAGGTGCCAGGCAGACTGGTTTGAGTGTGTCAATAACTGTTCTGAGGACAAAAGGGGGTGCAACTCAATATTAGGAAGGTGTTCCTAATGTTTTGTACACTCAGAGTGCACACACATATATATATCATCAAATCATGTATGTCTGATTTCCCAAGTCCACAGAACGAGTCACTGAAAGCAGGCAGACATGACTTGACATCTTCTGACAGTTGGTTGTTCCTCAGGGCATTTTATCCTGCATCTGACCTCACAAAGGGCTGAGTCCAACAGTGTGCAAATGTCAAATGTCAAATGCTTGCAAATCAAATAATATTTATTGGTCGCATACACATATTTAGCAGATGTTATTGCAGGTGTAGCTAAATGATTGTGTTCCTAGCTCCAGCAGTGCAGTAATATCTAACAATTCACAACAATACACACAAATCTCAAACTAAAAGAATGGAATTAAGAAATATATAAATATTAGGATGAGCAATGTCAGACTCCGGAGTATAAAAATACACTATCGTTCAAATTTTGGGGTCACTTAGAAACGTCCTTGTTTTTGAAATAAAAGCACAAAAAAAAAATTGTCCATTAAAATAACATCAAATTGATCAGAAATACAGTGTAGACATTGTTAATGTTGCAAATGACTGTTGTAGCTGGAAATGGAAGATTTGTTGTGGAATATCTACATAGGCTTACAGAGGCCCATTATCAGCAACCATCACCCCTGTGTTCCAATGAAATGTTGTGTTAGCTAATCCAAGTTAATCATTTTAAAAGGCTAATTGATCATTAGAAAGCCCTTTTACAATTATGTTAGCACAGTCGAAAAATGTGGTCCTGATTAAATAAGCAATAAAACTGGCCTACTTTAGACTAATTGAGTATCTGGAGCATCAGCATTTGTGGGTTCAATTACTGGCTCAAAATGGCTAGAAACAAAGAACTTTCTTCTGAAACTCATCCGTCTATTCTTGTTCTGAGAAATTATGGCTATTCCATGCGAGAAATTGCCAAGAAACTGAAGATCTCATACAATGCTGTGTACTACTCCCTTCACAGAACAGTGCAAACTGGCTCTAACCAGAGTATAAAGAGGAGTGGGAGGCCCCGGTGCGCATCTGAGCAAGAGGACAAGTACATTAGAGTGCCTAGTTTGAGAAACAGACGCCTCACAAGTCCTCAACTGGCAGCTTCATTAAATAGTACCCACAAAACACCAGTCTCAACGTAAGCAGCGAAGAGGCGACTCCGGGATGCTGGCCTTCTAGGCAGAGTTCCTCTGTCCAGTGTCTGTGTTCTTTTGCCCATCTTAATCTTTTATTTTTATTGGCCAGTCTGAGATATGGCTTTTTCTTTGCAACTCTGCCTAGAAGGCCAGGATCCCGGCCTTCTAAAAAAAAAAATGTTTCTTTCCAAAACAAGGACATTTCTATTTGACCACAAACTTTTGATGGGTAGAGTATATATATGTAATGGGATGTATAGAAATTATAGACATTATGAACAGTATGTGGATAGAATGTTTAGTTTATCTGTAGGATCGAATACTATATTTGCACTAAAAGTTGAATAGGTTGGCATTGACTAGAATACAGTATATACATATGAAATGAATAAAACAGTATGTAAACATTATTAAAGTGACCAGTGTTCCTTTATTAAAGTGACCATTGATTCCATGTCTACGTATATAGGGCAGCGGCCTCTAAGGTACAGGGTTGAGTAACCGGGTGCTAGCCCGGCTATTGACTAAGTTCAGTGCACGGTACTGGGTGGAGGCCGGCTAGTGATGGCTATTTAAGAGAGTGTGTGTGTGTGTGTGTGTGTGTGTGTGTGTGTGAGAGAGAATGTGCCTGGTGTTGGCATTATGTATGACAGAGACACTTACAAACACTCACAAAGGGATGCACGCAAAAAACCACACCCAATGATGAAGTGGTAAAACAAATCGGTGGGAAAACTCTGATCACCGGTTGCAGTGAAAAAAATAACACTCCACGAAATGTGGGTGAAATAAAAGTTATATACACATACACACACACACACACACACATACACACACACACAGGACAACAATCTCTCCCTCAACGTCATAAAGGAGATGATTGTGGACAACAGGAAAAAGACGACCGAGCATGCCCCCATTCTCATCGACGGGGCTGCGATGGAGCAGGTTGAGAGCTTCAAGGTCCTTGGTGTCCACATCACCAACAAATGAACATGGTCCAAGCACACCAATACAGTTGTGAAGAGGGCACAACAAAACCTATTCCCCCTCAGGAGACTGAAAATATTTGGCATGGGTCCTCAGATCCTCAAAAGGTTCTACAGCTGCACCATCGAGAGGATCCTGACTGGTTGCATCACTGCCTGGTTTGGAAACTGCTCGGCATTCAACAGCAAGTGTCACGCCCTGGCCATAGAGAGGCTTTTATTCCTATTTTGGTTAGGCCAGGGTGTGACTAGGGTGGGCATTCTAGTTTCCTTATTTCTATGTTTTCTATTTCTTTCTATTTCACACCCTGACCAAACCAAAATAGAGAATAAAAGCCTCTCTATGGCCAGGGCGTGACACAGTTAGGATCACCATGTTATTTTAAGAATGTGAAATGTCAGAATAATAGTAGAGAGAATTATTTATTTCAGCTTTTATTTCTTTCATCACATTCCCAGTGGGTCAGAAGTTTACATACACTCAATTAATATTTGGTAGAATTGCCTTTAAATTGTTTACCTTGGGTCAAACGTTTCGGGTAGCTTTCCACAAGCTTCCCACATTAAGCTGGGTGAATTTTGGCCCATTCCTCCTGACAGAGCTGGTGTAACTGAGTCAGGTTTGGAGGCCTCCTTGCTTGCACACGCTTTTTCAGTTCGGCCCACACATTTTCTGTAGAATTGAGGTCAGGGCATTGTGATGGCCACTCCAATACCTTGACTTTGTTGTCCTTAAGCCATTTGCCACAACTTTGGAAGTATGCTTGGGATCATTGTCCATTTGAAAGATCTATTTGTGACCAAGCATTCACTTCCTGACTGATGTCTTGAGATGTTGTTTCAATATATCCACATACTTTTCCTCCCTCATGATGCAATCTAGTTTGTGAAGTGCACCAGTCCCTCCTGCAGCAAAGCACCTCCACAATATGGTGCTGCCACCTGTGTGCTTCATGGTTGGGATGGTGTTCTTTGGCTTGCAAGCCTCCTCCTTTTTCCTCCAAACATAACGATGGTCATTATGGCCAAACAGTTCTATTTTTGTTTCATCAGACCAGAGGACATTTCTCCAAAAAAGTATGATCTTTGTCCACATGTGCAGTTGCAAACCATAGTCTGGCTTTTTTTATGGCGGTTTTGGAGTTGTGGCTTCTTCCTTGCTGAGCTGCCTTTCAGGTTATGTCGATATAGGACTCGTTTTACTGTGGATATTTATACTTTTGCACCTGTTTCCTTCAGCATCTTCACAAAGTCCTTTGCTGTTGTTCTGGGATTGATTTGCACTTTTCGCATCAAAGAACTTTCATCTCTAGGAGACAGAATGTGACTTCTTCCTGAGCAGTATGACGGCTGCGTGGTCCCATGGTGTTTATACTTGTGTACTATTGTTTGTACAGATGAACGTGGTACATTCAGGCATTTGGAAATTGCTCCCAAGGATGAACCAGACTTGTGGAGGCCTTCAATTTTCTTTCTGAGGTCTTGGCTGATTTCTTTTGATTTTCCCGTGATGTCAATCAAAGAGGCACTGAGTTTGAAGGTAGGCCTTGAAATACATCCACAGGTACACCTCCAATTGACACAAATGATGTCAATTAGACTATCAGAAGCTTCTGAAGTCATGATATAATTTTCTGGAATTTTCCAAGCTGTTTAAAGGCACAGTCAAATTAGCATATGTAAACTTCTGACCCATTGGAATTGTGATACAGTGAATTGTGAGTGAAATAATCTGTCTGTCAACAATTGTTGGAAAAATTACTTATAAAGTAGGTGTCCTAACCGACTTACCAAAACTATAGTTTGTTAACAAGAAATGTGTGGTGGTTGAAAAATGAGTTTTATTGACTCCAACCTAAGTGTATGTAAACTTCAGACTTCAACTGTATATAGTCTCGCTATTTTTACTTCACTGCTGTTCATTAATTACTTGTTACTTTTATCTGTATTTTTTTAAACTGCATTGTTGGTAAGTAAGCATTTCACTGTAAGTTGTATTCGGTGCATGTGACTACTAAAATGTGATTTGATCTGATTTGACTACTACCAGGCATTCCATCTCAGTCATGGCATGAAGTTCAAAGCTTAGAATGCTAAACACAGATAATCCACCAAATACCAAATATTTCTCAGCAAACTGGCAGACTAATAAAAGAGATGAAATTATAAAACATATTGATAATTCATTCATTCATCCATTCTGATGTGGTGGAATTTCTGTCGTTATGAAGAGGGTAAAGTATTTCACCTCTTTGTAATGTGTTGTCTGAGTCCAGAGACGGATATGCATCCTGATTAACTGACTACTACTTCTGACAGACCTGAGCAGACAAATCAATGTAAAAACACAGTAACATGGATGGAGAAGTTTTGGAGAGGTCATATCCAAATAGAATATTTCGCACACATGTAATCAATTTTTGGGGGAGAATGGTATAATTTGTTTGTGGTCAAACAAAAACAGAGTTTTAACCTTCATTTGCAAGCATTTTAGTGAGCTGTGATGTTTAGAAAATGTCTGAGGTGACTGTGCCACACTGTGATCCACCAGCATGGTCTGCCTGACAGCTCATGCCTGGTCAGGACATCAGCTCCAGGAGACCTCAGCACTTCAGCCAACCCCCTGCCAATTACCCATGTAGGAAGCTACCCTGGATCGCCTACAGGCAGAAGGACGGACATCAACTAAAAGGCAGAGGAGATTATGTCTCTAATCCTGTTTATACATGGTGGGAACATGTTTCCTGTGTCTGGGTTATGTCCACATTCTGGAATTTGTCCACATTTTCAGTTGTTGATGAGTCAGAGTTTACCCAGACTCATTGTCAACTGATTTTGATCGGATCCTGTAAGTGTAAACGCACACGATCAGGACAAGATCAGCGCGAAGGACGTATGTTACCAACAGGTATAAACAGGGATTCTGTGAGTGTGTCTGGCTAAACTCAAAAGCATTCAGGCATCAGTCGCACCAGGTGAAGAGAAAGAAACAGCAGGCAGGCGGGTCACAGAGGGAGGGGTCCAGGAAGTGCCAAGTGGCAGGCTGGTCTGACTGACAAACAGTCTGCAACTCACTGATATTCCTTTTTTTTTATCTCGGTCAGTTTTGCAGCACAAAAGATACTTAAAAATGTCATACTATTTGAAATAATGATAATTTGATTTGTCATTGTTGATAGAGGCAGGTTTTATGTGGAAATGATTCTGATCTATCACAGAGCAATAACAGTGGAACTCAAATTACTGTAGCCCATGCTGTACTGTAAATTCAGGGGAGCCTTTTTAAGGATTATATGTTTGTTGGCATTTCCCTGTGCAGGGTTGGGAGGTTCCCCTCTTACCACCCCTTGCCTTCTTCGATTCAAGTCCAGTCATGCACTCGATATTCACCAATTAAAGCCATCTGATAAAAACTGTTTATAATGGCAGCGGCCGCATCAGTGGGGGCTGTACTCAGACTCACAGAGCAAAACCAATAGAGATAAGCCCCATTAATTAAACAACAATGTTTGCCCAGGCACTGATCTATACACTTCTGACTGCTGACCTTTAAAAGTTTGACGGCAGGAGCTTGCTCTTTATTTATTTTTTGACTGCCTCAAAGCTATTATGCCAGGATAAACCCTCACATCCTCCAGAGGTGTGGAATTATCGCTTGTCACCGCAGCATATGGAGCCCGGTGTGTTTACTGAGAATTCTTACTCAGGGCTGGGCAGCTGCTGTGTATATCCAGGGTTGGTTAGGTTACCTTCTAAATGTAATCCGTTACTAGTTACCTATCCAAAACTAAAATCAGTAAAATAACTTTTGAATTATCCAAACTCAGTAATGTAATCTGATTACATTGTTACTTGTAGATTACTTTCCCCTTAAGAGGCATTAGAAGAAGACAAAAATGTGTGTTTCCAATTGAACGACATCCATTTCAGGATAAATCAATGTTAAAGTTTACATAGCTGGCCATATATGGACTTTAAATGTTACTTTATTGGTTAGTGATGTTTCTTCTAACCCATTGCTTTCTATTACATGTAAAAACATGATTAAATTATATGTTTACAGCCCATTTAAGTCAATCAAAAGTGTGTGAGTTTGAGCATGTGTCCATTAGGCCTATGGATGAATAAATGTTTTATCAGCATGAATTAGATTGAGCAATAAAAGCCCCACTTGTATTCCATAGGTAGGGATCCGCACTATGTAGAGCTCGTTTTTCACTGGCTGTCCACTAGTTTCAAAAAGCAATGATTGACAGGCAGCATAAACTTCTTGAATTCGACTGTTATTTGGTTCAAATACACATTTAGATTTGTGAACAGCCACCTACAACAACCACAATCCACAAGGCGCAAATAGCTAAGTGAGAAAGCAGCAGTGTAAATAACAATAATATATGGTATCCGTATTGCCGCAGACTACACCACTGATGTCGTCCTTACCTCCAAGCATTTATTCAAGTTGGATAAGCTTTGGATGCCGACAGCAGTCACACCATTGGAAGACATAGCTTGGACTGTAGCCTACAAAAGCCTATTCATGTTCTTTTTCTGCAATCCATCAAACACATTTGGTGTGTCATCATACTGGTCTCGGACTTGTGGTCAGACTCGGTCAGGTGGAACCACCTTATACTTGCGCCTTTTTTCAATGCTGATTTGAATGTCATTGAGAAAACAGTGTCAATAATTTGTTTCCCGCAAGCATCCTTTCTGAATTTAAAAGTAATCCTCTAGTTTTTCAAATGCATCTGTAATCTGATTACAATATTTTTTACTGGTAACATAATGGATTATAGTTACTGTTTTAAAAAAATCCTTCACATGTAACGGATTATATGTAATCCTTTACTCCACAACCCTGTGTATAACTTAATTAAAAGATGAGGCAAAGCAGAGCATTGAGAGCAAAAGAATAAACGCCTGTTGTCAGCAATTATATACATTTCACTGTTTCTGAACCATCAGTAGCAAAGTGCTAGCCGGCCTGACAACAAATGAGTGCATCAGCGAGCAAAGCATCAAGCAGCGAGCTAGCTCAACAATGATAATTTTGTATTTTGCTTTAATTATGTAATAATAGTTATTTTCCAACTAGCGAGCAGTTCTAATGAGTTTTTCTTGATTTATTCATTCTGAAGGTAAATGCTGTAATAGGTGGAGAGGTATGAGTGAATGGAGGATGTTTTCTAATGGAGGGAATCATTTGGCTTCACCTGCTGTTTCTCTACAAAAACTGTCAGCCCTTGGCTAGGCAGGATGCTGTTGACTATACAGATGAAAACATTATGGCTTTTGTGGGCAATGATACATAGGTAGTCACAGCTAGTGGCAATTTTAGCATGTACATTTAATAAGTGGAATGCATGCCAGAAAAGCCACTACACAACACTAAACAATGCATTAATTGCACTATAACAGTGACAAACCGGTGCCCACAAACTGTTAGGGTCTACATAAAGCTGTCCCAACAGCAGTCCCAACACCTTACCACTGATACACCTGGCTATCAGCAGAGCCTTGTCTGGCAGCGAGACAGTTAATTCAGCCTCATTTACTGCCTTTAAAAAAACATAGCTGATATGGCTGACTTGCTTAAACAAATGTTGTTTCTAATGACAATTGAGATGTACAAACTATGGCATAAGGGGACGTCAAGCAGATAAGAGGCAATCCGTAATTTTAATATGGAAAATAATGAGCGAGCTAGGATGGATGTAACGTTAGTCAGTATACAGTGGGGCAAAAAAGTATTTAGTCAGCCACCAATTGTGCAAGTTCTCCCACTTAAAAAGATGAGGCCTGTAATTTTCAACATAGGTACACTTCAACTATGACAGACAAAATTAGAAAAAAAATCCAGACAATCACATTGAAGGATTTTTAATGAATTTATTTGCAAATTATGGTGGAAAATATGTATTTGGTCACCAACAAACAAGCAAGATTTGTCTCTCACAGACCTGTAACTTCTTTAAGAGGCTCCTCTGTCCTCCACTCGTTACCTGTATTAATGGCACCTGTTTGAACTTGTTATCAGTATAAAAGACACCTGTCCACAACCTCAAACAGTCACACTCCAAACTTCACTATGGCCAAGACCAAAGAGCTGTCAAAGGACACCAGAAACAAAGTTGTAGACCTGCACCAGGCTAGGAAGACTGAATCTGCAATAGGTAAGAAGCTTGGTTTGAACAAATCAACTGTGGGAGCAATAATTGGGAAATGGAAGACCTACAAGACCACTGATAATCTCCCTCAATCTGGGGCTCCACGCAAGATCTCACCCCGTGGGGTCAAAATGATCACAAGCGGTGAGCAAAAATCCCAGAACCACACGGGGGGACCTAGTGAATGACCTGCAGAGAGCTGGGAACAAAGTAACAAAGCCTACCATCAGTAACACACTACGCCGCCAGGGACTCAAATCCTGCAGTGCCAGACATGTCCCCCTGCTTAAGCCAGTACATGTCCAGGCCCGTCTGAAGTTTGCTAGAGAGCATTTGAATGATCCAGAAGAAGATTGGGAGAATGTCGTATGGTCAGATGAAACCAAAATATAACTTTTTGGTAAAAACTCAACTTGTCATGTTTGGAGGACAAAGAATGCTGAGTTGCATCCAAAGAACACCATACCTACTGTGAAGCATGGGGGTGGAAACATCATGCTTTGGGGCTGTTTTTCTGCAAAGGGACCAGGACAACTGATCCATGTAAAGGAAAGAATGAATGGGGCCATGTATCGTGAGATTTTGAGTGAAAACCTCCTTCCATCAGCAAGGGCATTGAAGATGAAATGTGGCTGGGTCTTTCAGCATGACAATGATCCCAAACACACCGCCCGGGAAACGATGGAGTGGCTTCGTAAGAAGCATTTCAAGGTCCTGGAGTGGCCTAGCCAGTCTCCAGATCTGAACCCCATAAAAAATCTTTGGAGGGAGTTGAAAGTCTGTGCTGCCCAGCAACAGCACCAAAACATCACTTCTCTAGAGGAGATCTGCATGGAGGAATGGGCCAAAATACCAGCAACAGTGTGACTTACAGAAAACGTTTGAACTCTGTCATTTCCAACAATAACAAAGTATTGAGAAACTTTTATTGACCAAATACTTATTTTCCACCATAATTTGCAAATAGATTTTTTTTCTCATTTTGTCTGTCATAGTTGAAGTGTACCTATGATGAAAAATACAGGCCTCTCTCATCTTTTTAAGTGGGAGAACTTGCACAATTGGTGGCTGACTAAATACTTTTTTGCCCCACTGTAACAATTTTTTTAGCACTACATCGACAGAATTCAGAACATGGAGTGTTATTACAGTATTCTACCTGTACAGAGACAGAACCGTAGGATAAATAAAAGGGGGCATATAAGCAGATAGGGAAAGCTCTTACAATATTCAAGGATTACATTTCTGATTTTTTCTTAGGGATAGGCGTTCCATCAACGGGACAGTTGTAAATCAAGCAGCGCATTGTGTAAAGATCGCATATTTTAGAGAAAAAACAAAATGTCAGTACATACAGTTGAATTTAGGAGTTTGCATACACTTAGATTGGAGTCTTTAAAACTTGTTTTTCAACAACTCCACAAATTTCTTGTTAACAAACTATAGTTTTGGCAAGTCGTTTAGGACATCTACTTTGTGCATGACACAAGTCATTTTTCCAACAATTGTTTACAGACAGATTATTTCACTTATAATTTACTGTATCACAAGTTTACATACACTAAGTCGACTGTGCCTTTAAACAGCTTGAAAAATTCCAGAAAATTATGTAATGTCTTTAGAAGCTTCTGATAGACTAATTTACATAATTGAACAAATTGAAGGTGTACCTGTGGATGTATTTCAAGGCCTACCTTCAAACTCAATGCCTCCTTGCTTGACATCATGGGAAAATCAAATGAAATCAGCCAAGACCTCAGAAAAAGAATGGTAGACCTCCACAAGTCTGTTTCATCCTTGGGAGCAATTTCCAAATGCCTTAAGGTACCACGTTCATCTGTGCAAACAATGGTACACAAGTGTAAACACCATGGTACCACACATCCATCACACAGCTCAAGAGCGAGATGCGTTCTGTCTCCTAGAGATAGACGTAATTTGGAGTGCGAAAAGTGCAAATCAATCCCAGAACATCAGCAAAGGACCTTTGTGGCCATCACAAAGCCCTGACCTCAATCCTATAGAACATTTGTGGGCAGAACTGAAAAAGTGTGTGCGAGCAAGGAGGCCTCCAAAACTGACTCAGTTTCACTAGCTCTATCAGGAGGAATGAGTCAAAATTCACCCAACTTATTGTAGGAAGTTTGTGGAAGGCTACCCGAAAAGTTTGACCCAAGTTAAACAATTTAAAGGCAATGCTACCAAATACTAATTGAGTGTATGTAAACTTCTGACCCACTGGAAATGTGATGAAAGAAATAAAAGCTGAAATAAATCATTTGCTCTACTATTATTCTGCCATTTCAAATTCTTAAAATAAAGTTGTGATTCTAACTGACCTAAGACAAGTCATTTTTACTAGGATTAAATGTCAAGAATTGTGAAAAACTGAGTTTAAATGTATTTGGCTAATGTGTATGTAAACTTCCGACTTCAACTGCATACAGTTATACAAAGCTATTTAGATAGCCAATGAGCTGGGCTTTACAGGAATATCTGGAAACCCCATATCTGTCACAATATGTAGCTGTTAACCTTGTGCGACAGCAAGACTTTTCCTTTTGGACAAAAATTATAAGAATATGGAGAGTTATGAAGTTAATGAAACTGGTTGTTTTGCGAATGTCGAACTTACAATATGGCTACTAATACTGGAAAAGCTAAATCAATGTCCAAGTATACAGATTTGATGCTTTTCTTAGAAAAAAAATGTAACGTGAATGCAAATGTCTCCTTCACGATGTGTACCAAATCGTACCTGGGTGACTTCACACTAAATGTCATGTAGTTTGCTCATACTTCAAGTTATCCATCTGAAACTTTGCACATACACTCCTGCCATCTTGGGGGCACAATCGGAATTCCAACCAGAGTGATGGCTAGACGTCGGACCTTTCTGTTGCATTTCAAAGGTGATGGTAGAAAAACTAATGTGTTTCCTTTGTATTTTCTACTACAAGATCTATTGTGTTATATTCTCCTACATTCAATTCACATTTCCACAAACTTCAACGTGTTGCCCTTCAAATGGTACCAAGAAAATGCATATCCTTGCTTCAGGGCCTGAGCTACAGGCATTTGATTTGGGTATGTCATTTCAGGCAAAAATAAATCAATAAGGGGGCTATCCCTAAGAAGATGGGTATAGGCTGCAGTAGAACAGTCAGAACAGTAGATGAAATGAAGAGGGGTAAATAGACCAAATTATTAGGGTGGCACATGGGCTACTAACATCTTAATTCACAACATACACTTAGTATTACTTTTTTAGCTACAGTATACATATCTCCCTGGCATGTTACTTAATTTATGAAGCATCATACAATACATTTTTGGACTCACATTGTTTATGCTGTTTCTCACTTGAACAGGAAGGTGGCTCGGCGGACCCCTGAGTGGACAGTTGTCTTGGGCGTGGTACAAATCATGCTTTATGACAGCATGGCCAATGTTGAATGTTTATCAGATTTGGGACCACACAGCCACTGTCACTGATTCCTTCCAAACCACTAGTTGAATTTGCGATTTACAACTTGTTATGTATTGTTTATGTCCAATTGCCAATGAGCACCGATAAGTTTTATCTATAATTTCTCTACATTATTTCTCTTCATATGACAAGGATTATAAACGATTTGCCAGTAGATTGTCGACTTGATTCATGATGATGACTGCTAACTAAGATTTTGAAAGTATGATGCTGACATGATCAGTCCAATCAAAGCTACTGTACATATAACGTAATTTGACATAATTTTATCTGTGGCCAATGACCTTGAACCTTCTTGGATGGGCATTTCTATTGCAGCAGCCGAAGGGCAAAAATGTTCAAAGTCTCAGCTTACACTTGGCAGTGATGTGAAGTCCCCATGAGTGACAGAACACTGAGCCAATCACAGTGCAATGCTCCATATTTTCTGCTGGCTTGCCCCACCTCATCAAAAGCACTGAGCTAGGCTGAAAAACCTGCATTTTGGAGCTGCCTTACTCAAGGAAGAAGAAAAACCGTCAAGCCCAAAATATATATATTTAGATATATATTATTATTATTATTATTATTATTATTATTATTATTATAAAAATGTAGTTCTTAAAACAGGTTGGGCTCTGCTGTGAATAATGGGTCGCCACTGGTCTCAGCCAAAAACAAATATGCTTTTAAATATTAAATGCTCTATTGTTTCGGATTCACATGTGTGCTGTCACCTGGATGAGCCTGATGAGTTATTTGTATCAAAGGTAATCGCATGGGTGATACATGGGTCAGTTACATTTCGAATCATGTGGTGGTGGCAGCATCATGCTGTGGGGATATTTTTCTGGTCAGAATTGAAGGAATGATAGATGGCACTAAATACAGGGAAATTCTTGAGGGAAACCTGTTTCAGTCTTCCAGAGATTTTGAGACTGGGACAAAGGTTCACCTTCCAGCAGGACAATGACCCTAAGCACACTGCTAAAGCAACACTCAAGTGGTTTAATTAAGGGGAAACATTTCAATGTCTTGGAATGGCCTAGTCAAAGCCCAGAACTCAATCCAATTGAGAATCTGTGGTATGACTTAAAGATTGCTGTACACCAGTGGAACCCATCCAACAAGAAGGAGCTGGAGCAGTTTTGCCTTGAAGAATGGGTAAAGATCCAAGTGGCTAGATGTGCCAGGCTAAAAGAGACATATCCCAAGAGACTTGCAGCTCTAATTGCTGCAAAAGGTGGCTCTACAAAGTATTGACTTTGGGGGGGGGTCAATAGTTATGCACGCTCAAGTTCTGGTTTTTTGTCTTATTTCACACAAAAAAAATATTTTGCATCTTCAAAGTGGTAGGCATGTTGTGTAATTCAAATTACACAAACCCCCCAAAAATCTATTTTAATTCCAGGTTGTAAGGCAACAAAATAGGAAAAATGCCAAGAGGGGTGAATACTTTCGCAAGCCACTGTACACATGGAAGTTGAACTAAGACATTATAGCTTCCTCTCAAATTCCTCTGGTGATTATTCTTCCCCTGCAGGTAGGTAGATGCATCTGTATTCCACATACCCCTCCTCTCCAGGCATAAGTAATCACAGTAATAACAGTGGTAGTAAAATGACGTGTGTTTGTTCTCAAAGGGAAGAAATAAAACATTCACTGTTCACTTCACGCATCACAGCATCCTCTCTCTCACAGAGGAACCTAAAGTAGGTTATTTAATCTGAAGATTACGTGTGTGTGCGCGTGCATGGGCATGTGTGGTCAAACAGCCTCATCCAGAGCAGCCGTCCTGTCTAGAAAAGCAGGTAACTCATCTCCCAACCCTGGGAACATTACCCGAGTGTAGTATTCTACCTGTTCACAAGGGAGAGGAATACCAAATATGTGAAACATGTACCTTGACTCTCTGGGGGAGGATCTGACAACCACACGTCATTAGCATATAGCGACAAATGTCAAATAGGCTGTCTTTTAGTTAATCCCTCACACAGACAGACAGATAGACAGGCCGTCAAGACACACACACACACATGCCAGGGACTGACTGATATTACAGGGATTCCGTGCCAATCCAGAGTTATTACCTTTGGTATGCCCTAAAGGCAGCGTTTGACCCCACAGTAAATTAAATGTTATTTTAACTCCTGAGAGAAAGTTCACCCCCACCAATAAATAATAAATTCCATTTAGCAGACGCTTACATTTTAAGTATGGGTGGCCCCGGGAATCAAACCCACAACCCTGGAATTGCTAACGCCATGCTTTACCAACTGAGGCATACAGAACCGGAAATAGTAAGTACATTATCTCCTTATTTCAATGCATTACTTGTCTAATATGACAGATTTTAGGCTTAGATCCAATAAGATCAAGTGTTAACCTGCGATAGCAGACACCTGCAAAGCGGATGTTTTGCCAGTGTCAGAGGTGGAACAGCATTGGAGCCATCATGTCATATCAGTGAGAACCTGCTCTTGCAATCATTTGTTACAATCCACACCTGTCCCGCTCCTGTTAAAAGTTCAAAATGAGAAAGTGTAACCTATATAGAAATAACTACGCTCAAATTGAATAATCATCCGAAATGAGGTGTAGATTACATCTCGCATTCCAGTGTTCGAACTTGTAAAAAAGGCAGTATGGGATTTCTTTTAATAGCACTCTGTGCAGCTAATGGCAATGTCCGCTTTAGGTTTAATACCGGGAGGCACTTGTGGATTTGACAGCTCTAACAACACCATCAAACAATCGCTATGTGCATGTTGACTAAAGCGGATCTGATTGTATTGTAACGGTTTTCTTCTGGTGAAAGAGAGGCGGACCAAAATGCAGCGTGGTTAGTTTTGTACAGCTTTAATAAAGATGAAAACACAACAATCGACAAAACAAGAACTGTGAAAAAACCAAAACAGTCCTATCTAGTGCCACAAACACAAAGACAGGAACAATCACCCACAAGAGACCTAAAGAATATGGCTGCCTAAATATGGTTCCCAATCAGAGACAACGATAAACACCTGCCTCTGATTGAGAACCACTCTAGGCAAACATAGACTTACCTAGAGTACTACTCTAACCACAATCCCATAACTACAAACAACCCCAGACAAAACAAACCACATAAATCCCCATGTCACACCCTGGCCTAACCAAAATAATAACGAAAACACAGAATACTAAGGCCAGGCTGTGACATGTATCTAGCCCTTAGTCTAACTGAGACAAGAATATAATAGGTAGTTGACTGAAGAGAGTCTGTCTGTTTCCACAGCTTCATTTGGTGCATTTCCATACAGGATTTACCCCATAGTTTTCAGCCAAAAGGCTCAGACTTTACTGTTTCCATCTACGCGGGCCGGCACAAGTTTCTCACTGGGCCATGAGCCCAGTCCATAGATCCGGTGGACCTCCTCTTACTTGGCGCCAAAGCCAAGCCACTGGTGCTTTTCAGCTGGCATTTACAAAACAATGGCTAACTGTGAACTTTAACACCTTTTCACAAAGCAACTGTTTTGATAATGCAGAAAGTTGTTGATTCTGCGCTTCACAAGTCCTCATTGTCAGCCCTAGCTATGGAAACACAAGTTCCCTAACATAACATTTATTTTATTTTTTATTTTATTTAACCTTTATTTATTTAACCAGGTAGATCAGTTGAGAACAAGTTCTCATTTACAAATGCGACCTGGCCAAGGTAAAGCAAAGCAGTGCGACAAAAACAACAACACAGAGTTACACATGGGATAAACAAAAGTACAGTCAATAACACGATAGAAAAATATATGTACAGTGTGTGCAAATGTAGTAAGATTAGGGAGGTAAGGCAATAAAATGGGCCATAGAGGCGAAATCATTACAATTTAGCATTAACACTGGAGTGAAAGATATGCAGATGATGATGATTTTGTAAATTACGGCAAAGTCAAGAATCGGTAGGATAGTCAGTTTTACGAGGGTATGTTTGGCAGCATGAGTGAAGGAGGCTTTGTTGCGAAATAGGAAGCTGATTCTAAATTAAATTTTGGATTGGAGATGCTTAATGTGAGTCTGGAAGGAGAGTTTACAGTCTAGCCAGACACCTTTTGTAGTTGTCCACATATTCTAAGTCAGAACTGTGCAGAGCACTGATGCTGGACACGCGGGCAGGTGCATGCAGCGATCGGTTGAAGAGCATGCATTTAGTTTTACGAGCGTTTAAAAGCAGTTGGATGCCACAGAAGGAGTGTTGAATGTCATTGAAGCTCGTTTGGAGGTTTGTTAACACGGTGTCCAAAGAAGGGCCAGATGTATACAGAATGGTGTCATCTGCGTAGAGGTGGATCAGGAAATCACCAGCAGCAGAGAAAAGCGTTTTACAGAGAAAAGCGTCAGCCTGAGAAATGAACCGTGTGGCACCTCCATAGACACTGCCAGAGGTCCGGATAACACACTGAACTCTATCTGAGAAGTAGTTGGTGAGCCTGGCGAGGCAGTCATTTGAGAAACCAAGGCTATTGAGTCTGCCGATAGGAATGCGGTGATTGACAGAGTCGAAAGCCTTGGCCAGGTCGATGAAGACACCTGCACAGTACTGTATTTTATTGATGGCGGTTATGATATCGTTTTGACCTTGAGCGTGGCTGAGGTGCACGCATGACCAGCTCGGAAACCAGATTGCATATTGAAGGTAATGTGGGATTCGAAATGGTCGGTGATCTGTTTGTTAACCTGGCTTTCAAAGATTTTAGTAAGGCAGGGCAGGATGTATATAGGTCTATGACAGTTTGGGTCTAGTGTGTCTTCCCCTTTGAAGAGGGGGATGACCACGGCAGCTTTCCAATCTTTGGGGATCTCAGACGACACGAAAGAGAGGTTGAGCAGGCAAGTAATAGGGGTTGTAACAATTTTGGCGGATATTTTAGAAAGAGAGGGTCCAGATTGTCTAGCCCAGCTGATTTGTAGGGATCCAGATTTTGCATCTCTTTCAGAACATAAACTGTCTGGATTTGGGTGAAGGAGAGGCGTAGATGGCTTGGGCAAGTTGCTGCGGGGGGTGCAGAGCTGTTGGCCAGGGCTGGGGTAGCCAGGTGGAAAGCATGGCCAGCCGTAGAATGCTTGTTGAAATTATCGATTATCGTAGATTTACCGATGGTGACAATGTTTCCTAGCCTCAGTGCAGTGGGCAACTGGGAGGAGGTGCTCTTATTCTCCATGGACTTTTTTAAATTAGTGCTACAGGATGCAAATTTACTAACTCACTGTGTATATTGGTTCCTGACTTCCCTGAAAAGTTGCATTTCGCGGGGGCTATTAGATGCTAATGCAGTACGCCACAAGATGTTTTTGTGCTGGTCAAGGGCAGTCGAATCTGGGGTGAACCAAGGGCTACAGTGAGGGAAAAAAGTGATCCCCTACTGATTTTGTACGTTTGCCCACTGACAAAGAAATGATCAGTCTATAATTTTAATGGTAGGTTTATTTGAACAGAAAATCCAAAACAATGCATGTCAAAAAATGTATAAATTGACATGCATTTTAATGTGAAAATGCTGTTCATCGACTACAGCTCAGCATCTAGACCCTGGGTCTCGACCCCGCCCTGTGCAACTGGGTACTGGACTTCCTGACGGGCCGCCCCCAGGTGGAGAGGGTAGGTAACAACATCTCCACCCCGCTGATCCTCAACACTGGGGCCCCACAAGGGTGCGTTCTGAGCCCTCCCCTGTACTCCCTGTTCACCCACGACTGTGTGGCCATGCACGCCTCCAACTCAATCATCAAGTTTGCAGATGACACTACAGTGGTAGGCTTGATTACCAACAACGACGAGACGGCCTACAGGGAGGAGGTGAGGGCCCTCGGAGTGTGGTGTCAAGAAAATAACCTCGCACTCAAAGGAGATGATCTTGGACTTCAGGAAACAGCAGAGGGAGCAACCCCCTATTCACATCGACGGGACAGTAGTGGAGAGGGTAGATAGTTTTAAGTTCCTCGGCGTACACATCACGGACAAACTGAATTGGTCCACCCACACAGACAGCGTGGTGAAGAAGGCGCAGCAGCGCCTCTTCAACCTCAGGAGGCTGAAGAAATTTGGCTTGTCACCAAAAGCACTGACAAACTTTTACAGATGCACAATCGAGAGCATCCTGTCGGGCTGTATCACTGCCTGGTACGGCAACTGCTCCGCCCACAACCGTAAGGCTCTCCAGAGGGTAGTGAGGTCTGCACAACGCATCCCCGGGGGCAAACTACCTAACCTCCAGGACACCTACACCACCCGATGTCACAGGAAGGCCATAAAAATCATCAAGGACAACAACCACCCGAGCCACTGCCTGTTCACCCCGCTATCATCCAGAAGGCGAGGTCAGTACAGGTGCATCAAAGCAGTGACCGAGAGTCTGAAAAACAGCTTCTATCTCAAGGCCATCAGACTGTTAAACAGCCACCACTAACATTGAGTTGCTGCCAACATACTGACTCAACTCCAGCCACTTTAATAATGTAAAAATTGATGGAAAAAATATATCACTAGCCACTTAATATAATGTTTACATACCCTACATTACTCATCTCATATGTATATAATGTACTCGATACCACCTACTGCATCTTGCCTATGCCGTTCTGTACCATCACTCATTCATATATCTTTATGTACATATTCTTCATCCCTTTACTCTTCACTGACGAGTTGTGTATAAGGTAATTGTTGTGAAATTGTTAGGTTAGATTACTCTTTGGTTATTACTCCATTGTCGGAACTAGAAGCACAAGCATTTCGCTACACTCGCATTAACATCTGCTAACCATGTGTATGTGACAAATAAAATTTGATTTGAACTGTTGCAAGAGCACATTTTTATTTGCCAGCCACTGTTTTCAAAACATTGATTGAAAGGCAGCTTAAACTTCTTGAATTCAACCATTATTGGGTTCAAATACACATTTAGATTTGTGAACAGCCATCCACAACAATCACAATCCGTAAGGCGCAAATAGCTAAATTAGAGAGCAGGGGTGTGATTCACGTCAACGCGCAATGTAAACTCAGCAAAAAAACAAACGTCCCTTTTTCAGGACCCTGTCTTTCAAAGATAATTTGTAAAAATCTAAATAACTTCACAGATCTTCATTGTAAAGGGTTTGAGGACTGCAGATGTGGCCAGGGCAATAAATTACAATATCTGTACTGTGAGATGCTTAAGACAGCGCTACAGGCAGACAGGAAAAACAGCTGATCATCCTCGCAGTGGCAGACCACGTGTAACAACACCTGCACAGGATCGGTACATCCGAACATCACACCTGCGGGACAGGTACAGGATGGCAACAACATCTGCCGGAGTTACACCAGGAACACACAATCCCTCCATCAGTGCTCAAACTGTCGGCAATAGGCTGAGAGAAACTGGACTAAGGGCTTGTAGGCCTGTTGTAAGGCAGGTCCTCACCAGACATCACTGGCAACAACGTCGCCTATGGGCACAAACCCACCGTCATTGGACCAGACAGGACTTGCAAAAAGTGCTCTTCACTGACGATTTGCGGTTTTGTCTCACCAGGGGTGATGATCGGTTTCGCTTTTATTGTCAAAAGAATGAGTGTTACACCGAGGCCTGTACTCTGGAGCGGGATCGATTTGGAGGTGGAGGGTTCGTCATCGTCTGGGGCGGTGTGTCACAGCATCATCGGACTGAGCTTGTTGTCATTGCAGGCAATCTTAACACTGCATTACAGGGAAGATATCCTCCTCCCTTATGTGGTACCCTTCCTGCAGGCTCATCCTGACATGACCCTCCAGCATGACCATGCCACCAGCCATACTGCTCGTTCTGTGCGTGATTTCCTGCAAGACAGGAATGTCAGTGTTCTGCCATGGCCAGCGAATCCCGGATCTCAATCCCATTGAGCACGTCTGGGACCTATTGGATCGGAGGGTGAGGACTAGGGCCATTCCGCCCAGAAATGTCCGGTAACCTGTAGGTTCCTTGGTGGAAGAGTGGCGTAACGTCTCGTAGCAAGAACTGGCAAATCTGGTGCAGTACATGAGGAGGAGATGCACTGCAGTACTTAATGCTGCTGGTGGCCACACTGATACTTTTGATTTTGACCCCCCCAGTTAGAGGACCTTTCTTTTTTGCTGAGTTTAGATATCAATAATAAGTGATATCCATATCACCGTAGACTACACCGCCTGCTGTCATCCTTACCTCCAAGTTTTATTCAAGTTGGATAATCTTTGGATTCCGACAGCAGTCGCACCTTTGGAAGACATAGCTTGGACTGTAGGCTACAAAAGCCTATTCCTTCTCCTTTCCCACGATCCATCAAACATATTTGGTGTGTCATCATAGTTGTCTCTGACTTGTGGTCAGACGCTCTCAGGTGGAATAAACTTTAACCTGCTTCTTTTTTCAATGCTGATTTGAATGTCATTGAGAAAACAGAGATTTTGTTTTCTCAATCATCCTTTCTGAATTTAAAAGCAATCATGTTGTTTTTCAAAAGCATCTGTAATCTGATTTCTGAAATCCTTACATGTAAAGGATTACATGTAATCCATTACTCCCCAACCCTGCCAGTGTCACATCAAGCCCCTCGCCACGATGACTGGGTAACTGACAGCTGTCTCTCAACTGATAGGCTATTTGTAGATAGCCACTCCCTGGTTTAGCACTGCATGGCCTGGGCTCTGGAATAGCATTGAGACAGCTAGCTGGCACTATTCTTCAGTATTGAGGAGTAGTGAACTACATGTAGTTCAACTGGTAATACATTTTGCAGGAGCTTGGTGGTAGTTCAACAAATCTAGGTACTGTTTTCAGTAGTTAAATACTTTTTTGCCAGGTAGAGTTGAAGCTAACTACTGGAACTACGCACTCCTTTATTTTGTAAAAAATGTTATTAAATATGAGTGAAGTAAGCAATAACTTCCTGACATATTGTTGGCCTTTTTGTCAAGCCCCTGTTGAGACTGGAAGGCATCTTAACCGGCCCTCTGAGCCCACTGTCACGAATGGAAAATGCAGGCTGCTAACTTACCATGAAATAGGCATTAACAGGGAGCTGAGGGAGGAAGTGGATAAATAAGAGTTCGATCCATGTAAATAGAAGCTATACAACCATACACTCTTAGAAAAGAATGGGTTCTAAAAAGGTGTTCCTTGGCTGTCCCCATAGGAAAACCCTTTTTGGTTCCAGGTAAAACTATTTTGGGTTCCATGTAGATCCCTCTGTAAAGGGTTGAACATGGAACTCAATAGGGTTCTTCTACATGGAATTCAAATGGTTCTACCTGGAATCAATATAGATAGCACCTTTGTTTTCTGAATGTAGTGTATCGGTCAGAAAATATTGGAGTTCCAGGAACTGGCCTCCCACTGTTTGAATCAAATCAAACTTGATTTGTCACATGCGCTGAATACAACAAGTATAGACCTTACAGTGAAATGCTTACTTACAAGCCCTTAACCAACAGTTCAGTTCAAGAAGAGTTAAGAAAATATTTACCAAATAAACTAAAGTAAAAAGTAACACAATAACATAACAATAATGAGGCTATATACAGGGGGTACCGGTATCGAGTTAGTGTGCGGGGGGTACAGGTTAGAGGTCATTTGTACATGTAGGTAAGGGTAAAGTGACTATGCATAGATAATAAAAAGCGAGTGTACAAAACAAATGGAGGGGGGGTCAATGTAATAGTCCGGTGGCCATTTGATGAATTGTTCAGCAGCCTTATGGCTTTGCGGTAAAAGCTGTTAAGGAGCCTTTTGGTCCTAGACTTGGCGCTCCGGTACCGCTTGCCTGTCACGCCCTGACCTGTCTCTATTTTGGTTTGGTCAGGGTGTGATTTGGGTGGGCATTCTATGTTCATTTTCTATGTTTTGTATTTCTTTGTTTTGAACGGGTGTGGTTCTCAATCAGGGACAGCTGTCTATCGTTGTCTCTGATTGGGAACCATACTTATAAGTAGCTTTTCCCACCTGTGTTTTGTGGGTAGTTGCTTTCTGTTTAGTGTTCTGCACCTGACAGGACTGTTGCAGTTTCATTTCTCACGTTGTTCTGGTGTTCAGTGTTAATAAAAATCATGAACACTTACCACGCTGCGCTTTAGTCTGATCCTTCTTCATCAGACGACCATTACAGAACTACCCAACCCTCCCAAAGGACCAAGCAGCGTGGTATGGAGAAGCAGAGGGTTCAGGACTACTGGACATGGGAGGAGATACTGGACGGAAAGGGACCCTGGAGACAGGCTGGGGAATATCGCCGTCTGAAAGAGGAACTGGAGCCAGCTAAAGATGAGAGGCGGTGATATGAGGCAAGTCAGCGAAGCAGGCAAGAGAGGCAGCCCCTCCCAAAACAATTTGGGTGCACACGGGGAGATTGGCAGAGTCAGGCTATAGACCTGAGCCAACTCCCCATTCTTACTGGAAGCAGCGTGGTACTGGTCAGGCACCATGTTATGCAGTAAAGCGCACAGTGTCTCCAGTGCGTGCTCATAGCCCGATGCGCTATATGCCAGCCCTCCGCAAGTGCCACGCGAGAGTGGGCATCCAGCCAGGGCAGATTGTGGCAGCTCAGCTCGCTTGGTCTCCGGTGCGCCGTTTCGGCCCAGGGTATCCTGCGCCGGCTCTGCGCACTGTGTCTCCGGTGCACTGGGACTGTTCAGTTCATCCTATGCCTGCGCTCCGCCCGTTCCATGCTAAAGTGGGTATTCAGCCAAGTGGAGAGGTGCAAGTGTCAAGCACCAGAGCTCCAGTGCTCCCCCACAGCCCGGTTCATCCTGTGCCTCCTCTTGGGACCAGGCCTCCTGTAGGTGGGCCCTGTGGCAGCCCAACGCACCAGGCTGTCTCTGCGTCTCCTCCCTCCAGCGATGCCCTCCAGTCCGGTCCCTCCAGCGACACCTTGGAGAACCGGTCGACTACAGTCAGAACGACAGTGTTGCCATCAGACGGAGGGAGCCCAGTGACAAAGTCTAGAGATATATGAGACCAAGGACTATGAGGAACCGGTAGTGGCTGCAGGAGGCCAGAAGGAGCTTGCCGTGGTGTCTTGTTTTGAGCGCACACAGTGCATGCGGTGATGAAGGCAGAGACGTCAGGGACCATTGTGGGCCACCAGAAACATTGTCAAAGGAAGGCTAGTGTATGACGGGACCCTGGGTGACAGATCAGCCTGGAGGAATGAGCCCATTCCATGACCCGGGACTGGACTGGATTAGGGACAAACAGACGGTTAGCCGGGCCCCCTTCAGGTCCAGGCTGGGAGCATTGTGCCTCGCGGACCAGGTTCTCAATACCCCAATCCACAGTGGCAGCAAGGCATGAGGTAGGTAGAACGGTTTCAGAGGTCGAGGGTGTGGCAGAGGAACTGTATAGGGGGAGAGGGAGTCAGGCTTCACATTCCTTGACCCTGGGCGGTAGGAGATGGTGAAGTTAAATCTGGTGAACAGGAGGGCCCACCAGACCTCCCTGGAGTTGAGGCGCATGGCTGTATGGAGATATTCCTGTTTTTTATGGTCGGTCCATTCTGCTTCTTCCAGCCAGTGCCTCTACTCTTCCTTCGCCATCTTCACTGCCAGGAGTTCTCGGTTGCCAACATCGTAGTTCCTCTCAGCAGGATTGAGACAATGGGAAAGGAAGGCACAGGGATGAAGCTTCTGATCCTGGGCAGATCGCTGGGACAGGATTGCCCCCACTCCAACATCCGAAGCATCCACTTCCACCACAAATTGACCCGAGGGGTCCAGATGGATGAGGATGGGTGCTGTTGTGAACTGATTCTTCAGGTCCACAAAGGCTTTGTCAACAGCTGGAAACCATTTGAACGGTACCTTGGGAGAGGTGAGTGCCGAGAGGGGGGCCACCAGGGTGCTGTAGTCCCGAATTAAACGGTGGTAGAACCAACTTGGAAAATATGGTGGCCCCCTGGAGAGGTTCAAACGCCGAGAAGAGGAGAGGTAGGGGGCAACGATTCTTGACAGAAATGTCATTAAGTCCCCGGTAATCAATGCACAGGGTCTTGTCCTTCTCCACAAAGAAAAACCCTGCACCGGCAGGAGATGCAGATGGACGGACGGCCCCAGTGGCCAGAGACTTCTCTACGTACTCCTCCATAGCTTTGGTTTATGGTACAGACAGAGAATACAACCAACCCCGAGGTGGTGTAGTGCCTGGGAGAAGATCAATGGCACAATCATAAGGATGGTGCGGGGGAAGGCAAGTAGCATGTGCCTTACTGAACACTTCCAGGAGGTCACAGTATTCTATGGGGATAGCAGAGACATCCACAGTCTTGCTAACATCCTGAGGAAGATGACTTCAGGAAGGCTGTGCTGCTTTGAAGGCAGTGGGAATGGCAAAATGGGCTCCAACCCAGGATGGAGCTTATGGTCCAATCAATCATCAGATTGTCCTTTTGACGCCAGGAAAATCCCAAAACAACCGTAACATTGGGAGAGGTAATGAGGAAGAACTGTATTATCTCACTGTAGTTACCAGAAACCCGTAATTGAACGGGCACAGTACTATGGATGACTTTGTCTATAGAGCGGCCGTCCAGTGCCCTAACGTCCATGATCACAGAGGCTGAGTGGGAATACCAAGCTCTGAAGCTATCGTGGCATCTATAAGATTTTCATTAGCCCCAGAGTCAATGAGCACTCGGAGAGACTTAGACTGGTCTCCCCACAGCACAATAGCAAAAAGGGGTGTGCAGGTGATGGGAATTAGGGAACTCCCAGTCTGACTCACCATAGTACTAGTACCTACTAGAGACAAGGGTTTCCTAATAGGGCAGGTAACTATAAAATGACCTGCCCCTCCACAGTACAGACAACAGTTATTATTCATCATCCGTGAGTGCTCCCAAACTGATAGCCTAGTTCTTCCCAACTGCATAGGCTCAGGAGTATCCAACTCACCCATTGTAGAGTCACGAGAGAGCTCGGGTGGCTTTGACTCCTCTCGGAAGAGCTGCCTTCAGATACTTCCATAGGAGGTGAACTCGCCATATCGGGTGCACGAGTGTGCCCGAGACCAGACCTCCTCTCACTTGTGTTCTCTTAGACGTCCATCAATTTTAATGGTTAAGGCGATAAGGGAGTCGAGGTCCACCGGCAGTTCCCGAGCAGCTAGCTCATCCTTAACCTCCTCAGATTATCCGTGCAAAAAAAGTATTGAAAAGAGACTCCGGTTTCTAGGCACTCTCGGCTGCCAACTTACGAAAGTTCACCGCACTATGGGATTTTGACATAAGTTAAGCAGTTTGCTGGCTGCCTTTTTTCCGGATACCGGTGACTCAAAAACTTCTCACCTCTGCCATGAATTCCTCCAAATTCCCGCAAATGGCAGATTGTTATTCCCAAACTGCCGTAGCCCAGGAGGGCGCCCTTCGCCGACATTAGCGTAGTTATATACGCTATCTTTGATCGGTCTGAAGAAAACTAATATGGCTGTAGCTCAAAAATAAGCGAGCACTGAAAAAGAGAACCCCGGCAGGCACCAGGATTCCCCGAATATCGAATGTCGCTCTGAAGGAGGTAAGTGGGGTTCATGGGGAGTCGGGATAGGCTCTATCAACTCACCACAGATCGGGAAAAAATTACTGGGTGATTGGGTTTTTTCAGAGGTGGCAAACAGTCTGAGCTAATTCCCTGAGTTGCTCCATAATAGCTTTTAACCCATGGTCGTGGCGTTCCGTCAAGGACCTGAGCCCTTCCAAAAGGCCCTATAGCAACTCCTGATGTCTCCCAATAGTGGCTCCCTGCAGGTAGACAGTGTGGCGGAGCTGGTCTGTCATGGCCAGTTTGTACTATCAAGGCACAAGGCGAGGCCCAAATGCAGACACAGGAGGCAGATGGTTGGAGTCTTACAATGTTTATTAATCCAAAGGGGTAGGCAAGAGAATGGTAGTGGACAGGCAACAGGGTCAAAACCAGATCAGAATCCAGGAGGTACAGAGTGGCAGACAGGCTCATGGTCAACACAGGCAGAATGGTCAGGCAGGCGGGTACAAAGTCCAGAAAACAGGCAAGGGCTAAAACCGGACTAGAAAAGGAGAATGCAAAAAGCAGGAGAATGGGAAACCGCTGGTTGACTTGGAAATGTACAAGATGAACTGGCACAGAGAGACAAGAAACACAGGGATAAATGCACAAGGGAAAACAAGCGACACCTGGAGGGGGTGGAGACAATGACCAGGACAGGTGAAACTGATAAGGATGTGACAAAATAATTAAGTTTTGAGCTTCATTTAATATTCAAAGCCACACAGTATCTGCCCATCTTTATTGATTAGGGAGCCTGGTTATTGTCAGAGGCATATTCAGTAAAATAAACTGAAACTGTTCTATAAATGGAGCGACATCATAGGAGCCAAACACCTAGATAACGGCTGAGCTAGCTGTTAATGCCACGCCTGAAACACAACAAGGGTTTGTGTGTGTGAGTGTGCGTGTGTGCGTGTGTGTGTGTGTGTGTGAGTGTGCGTGCGTGCGTGTGTGTTCTCGTGTGTGTGTGTACTCATGGTTTGTGTGGGAGAGGAGAGCTCAGTGTATTTAAGGGTCCAGCTGGAGAGGGTGATAGGAACAATGATGATGCTAACCTCTGACATTATATTCCATACTGAGCCATCTTGCTTTCTGCCTGACTGCACGCAACTCCTACTCCCACTCCCTGCATGCCATGGCCATGACACAGCCCTGTGAGGTTATAACCTTTAGGAGCATCTGCTTTGACGAACCCTGACTCTGGCATTGCACTCTCAGCCCTAGCACAGCCCACCAGGCTGGTAGAGCAGATCAGAACAAAGGGGGACAGCCTTGAGTGTCTGTGCCTTCTGCACTCTGCTTGAACTTTGACCTGGCACCTTACACTCCACTTGGTTCAGTGTATCCAGCCTGGCCTTGAAAAGACTCCCTGTAAACGAGTCTGCAGCGCTGCACATGATGTGGGTCCGTTTAAGCTGTTCAAAGCAGTGTTTAATTGCACCCTGTTAAGGGGCTAGGGAAGGTCTCTGTAGTAGAGAAGCCTCCTACAAATAGAATGTGTGTGTGTGTGTGTGTGTGTGTGTGTGTGTGTGTGTGTGTGTGTGTGTGTGTGTGTGTGTGTGTGTATGTGGGAGGCCAGATGTCCAGAGCATCTGAATTAACAGTGGACAGTTAATTCAGCGAGGAGAATAATATGAGAGATGAGAGGCTGATCGCACAGGGAAGCCTATCGACTGGCTTTGGCTTAGAAGTAGAAAAGGGGATTTGCGGTACAGTTCAGTGCCTGTGGGCCAAAGCCCTAAGATAGACACGGCACAGTGGAAATATCATTGCATTAAACACCCTGAGTGGAGTGTCCGATCTCTGGTTTTAATGAAATTCTCTGAATTATTTGGCCACATTATAATGGTATAACTGGAAGCTGTTACAACAGCTGTTAGTGCACATAACAATGTCAACATGGTGAATTCTATTGACTGCTAGATCACCATGAAGATGCTTTGAAGGATGAAGCAGCCCAGAATATACTAAATGGTTATCTTAAAACTGTTCTTAGAATTGTTTTCTATACGTCAAATGACCTCTCTTGTTAATCAATATGGTACTACTGTTGATGATCAGACAAAGCTCTTGTTATATAGCCTATTGTCTATTGGCCATATGTCAGATGACTTGAGACTGGTAATAAACTCACTAAACCATGCCCTTTGTTGTTTCCACACAGGTCTGTTTTAATATTTAGAGACCACCCGTTTATGATGATGCTATGATCAGATTAATGATCTGCCGTGATATCTGCTGCATCTCTTTCTCAGTGGCGTTCGCAGTGCATCTCAGTGGTGGCTAATGGGCCAACAGGTTACAGTCATTATCACGCTGGGTTCTCAGGGTTTCAGAACTTAGATTCAGAAATTCTGCTCCAGATCATATCTGTCTGACCACAACGGATTCATCACCAAACTACTCGACCGGAAAAGCCAGCGGTGAAGGTTTGTTTCAGATGTACCATCAGTACCGGCTGTTTCAGGCTGTTCCCGGTACTTATCCTCACCCTGAAAAGCATGCGCCAGGCTAGCAGTGCCACAGCAGTATATCTGCCTGCCTGCCTTCCTTCCAGTACATATGCCAGTGTGGACCTCAGCAGGCATAGACACACACAGCCTACTGCACAAACCAAATGGCTGGGAGACAGATTGGGATTAAACGCTCCATTAACTCCATAATATTGCATATTTCTCTCTCTCACTGTGAAGGCGGTAGGCGAGGGAGGGCAACATTGTGTTGTGGTGCATATGCAAAGGAGAGAAAATGTTTTTGTCACCATAATCATTCCCCACATTGACAAGCCAATAATATGACCTCAATAGCTATATCCAATTGCATATTTTTTATATATTTTTTTAAATATTTTTACATTTCTACTGAGGGGCCAAATGAGAATGGGGTTAAATCCCATTATGGTAGAGTAAAACCAAAATGGCAACACTTCATGGCACAGTGACTTGAAACATATTTGTTTTGCTATTTTTCACAAAATGTCCTCAAAGGCTTGTGACTCCGGTGTTCTTTAAACTGTTCCCTTTCATTTATTGTTTCTGATGTTTTCCTTTCTCTCCTATTTTAGAGTCTGCATATACAGAAACAGACAGGGAAGCAACAACTGCCATTTTATCTTTTGAGAAGCCTTGGCTAAAGCCAAGAAGCTGTGCTCCTTGACAGTCTGAGGGCAAGCCGGTTGTTTTATCTTCCACCCTTAGAGACCAGCCCACTAAACAACACTAAGACTAAAATACAGGGAGTCAGTGGAGGGGCTGTGCGATGCCCTCTTCTTTCAGAGGTTTAGTGGCAGTGAACAGATACACTCCAAAGGCGACAGAACATTTCAGAATTATGAATACTACAGGCTCAGCTCCATAGGAGAGAAGGGACTTTGCTTGAAATTCTCCATGAGACTAGCTCGAAGCAAAATGGCCCATTCGCCATCCTTAAGTTCAAATGTAATTAGAGGGAATCGAAACATCTCGACAACAAGAAGATGAGTCGACTGTAGCCCTAAGCAGCAGGCCGCCACTGACCTCAGTTGATTTCTTTGTTTTCAGACAACAATGTTTCCCATTAGCCTTAAGTGTTGTTTTTAACTCAACACACTGAACTACGCAAATGGTAAACACAAGGGTCCATGGTTAAAATAAGCACAATTCATTATGTAAATTATTCATCAGCAAAACAAATGCACTTTCTTTATAATTCATAAGAAACAGTGGCCAGTTTTGAAAAATGCAGAACTATAGGGACAGTGTGTGTCTTTAGTGGGAGCACAGAGCAGTCAGAACCACAAAGACATGAGGAACGCAATTGAGATAATGGATCAATTCTCAGAGGAACTGTAAGATGAACATGCTTACGACAGAGCCCATTATAAACCCACTTGTACTCTCATGTTTATCCAACAATGCAGTCAGTCGTATATTAGAATTTGAAAAGTATCTAACTGTCGACATATAGCATGATTTGTAAACACCAATGCTTTTGAACCCACATTTTTCTGATCAATAAAGCAATTGGTTGCGTGCTATTTTTCATTCAATTCAATATTTTCCCTTTCAGACAGCAGTGCAATGAATCCTAAAGTACCATGACACCATAATCAGTTATAACTGAATATATAAAGCAAGACTGCATATTTGCACGTTGGCAATCACTTTAATGTGTTACAATTAGATCAGCATTTAGAGTTGCCTTGACATAAGAAGTCATTGAAAAAGCCTAAATACTGAGATTGAGGACATTTACTGAACTAATTCCATTAAATTATGTATCTGGATTACATTGTATTAATTTTGGGCAGACCTTTGAATGGAAGTTGGAATTGAATTTCACATTTTGTCCTCTGAAAAGTTCATGATGTCAGAAGGGGAGGAATTTGTTTTGAGTCTGTGCAAGAAGCCCACAGGGATGAAAGAAGTCTCCTTTCAACAACACGTTTTGTGATAGGCCAGAATACAAACATAGCTCTAACAACAATTCAGAAAATACGCTGGAAAGAAAGGATGGCGGCCCTAAGGAGCAAACTAAGAAAGGCCTATGAAGCAGACAAGTCATTACTCATCTTGAAGACAAGATATAACTAGCTGTTTTACTTAGAGAGATAAGTCAAAGTAAAGGGATAATGTAGCCAGTATTATCACTAAGTACAAAAATGCCTTGCTTTGAGGCTTATTTAAATAGACAAAACAAACACCACACAGCTAAGCAACACTGTATTATTAATACTACTTATCTTATTCTGAGCCGTGAGTCACCCACCACGGCATTACCATCGTTTTGTCTCATTTAGCTAGTAAGAGGGGCACAGCAGTGTTTTCTATTGTTGATAAGGTCACAGCTTTTAGAAATCCTTCAGTGTTGGCAGGAACAGAGAGTTGATGAGTGCCAGAGAGAGCTAGCATCGACACGGCATCGACACGGGTCGGCCGGCCAATCGACACAGGACAACCTAAACACACGCCACTTCGATACAGCTACGACCGAAGGGGACTTTTTTCTAACAGGTTAAGAGAATAAGGTTAAGGTTAAGAAAAGGGTTAGGGTTAGCAAAAATGCTTTGCTAACCTGCAACGAAAATCGCTTTGGGCAAAGCGGCATGTTGTTAGGGAGTCCCCACTCACGACATCATCCTTCACCCCATTTACAGGGTGGAGAGAGCAGCAGAGTGACCTGGTGGCTCTGGCTCCCTATGGGGAACCTCACCACCATGGCCACTGTGCCCTCTCCACCCACCTCACAGCAAATTCCAAATGTTCAGCATCCATTGCTTTCCCTAAACACTGATGTTGGCGGCCATTTTGAAAGCCTTATCAAAAGTGTTGTCCCTCCGTTAAATGTGACCCGATTAAGGAAACAAGGCGTATGTCGCAAGTTAAGACTTCACAGGAGAGCCTTTTGATCGTACATTTTTGTTAAATCAAAATGTGTTTTTTGTCAAAAATGCCTTCTCGAACATGTGAACTATCATGTGCCTTAATATCAAACGTGGATGTCATCTGTAAATAGGAATAAAATTGTTCAATTACGAGCCTAGTTCGTTTAGCCACAGGAAAAGTCAGCAAACCTTCCTGCTAGTCATGATTGGCTGAGATAATGAGTGGGCTGGACATGCCGAGAGATGAGTTTGGATTGGTCTGCAGTGCTGCATCTTGTGTCTATAAAATGAGCTGCTCATAATGCCTCAATAATCCTTTCTACTGTAGTTTTTTCGAAAGATACTATGTTAGCCATGGAGGACTGCAAATATGTTGCTACTGCTCTCAATAACATTGCTGCCTTGAATTGATCCTGCGCTATCGACAAAGGTCAGTGGGAAAAAGTTGTGATGGACTACTTTCTGGACGAAGATCTTGCCATGCAATTCTTACTCTTTCATATCATTACATGTTTTGAAATCAGTGGAACACAACGGGCCAAACAAGCTGTGCCAACTAGACGGAAACACCACAGGATGTCTTATAAAAGGGGTTGCAGTCTGCCGTGAAGCTTTCATTCATGTATACGGGTGGTGGGAATAATTTGTGGAACGTTACAACAGGAATTTGTTCCAAAAACTTTGTAAATAACAAGGATGCCAACAAACGCATACAACAGCATGATCAATTCACCTAGATAACTAGCTGCCAAATAGGCATAAACTCACCACGTAGCTTATTCTTAATGTTTGTCCGTAGGCTACCTGGGTGAGGACAGACATTTTTCGGAATAAATGTGGTGAGTGAAAAAATGTAACAAAATTGCTCACTCCCTACCCAGTATCTTACTCTGATGCTATACAACATTTTATGCGTTGTTTGTTGGCAACCTTGTTATATATGAAGTTTTTGGAACAGATTCCTTGTCACGTTCGTTATAAGGCTCGGACCAAGGTGCAGCATGGTATGCATACATTCTTATTTATTAAAAGAATGAACACTGAACAAACTGACCAAAAAATGAAACGTGAAATGAAAACACTATAAAGAGTTTATAAAATGTGTGATTACATACCTTTTTGAAGGTTTGTGTCGAATTTGAATCGGGTTTTTAGGACGGTGCTAAAGTGTTCTTCAGAAGTAAACAGTTTTTTTGAGAGTCGTGATCACTTGCAGTGACGACGCAAAATATGACTAGGTATCCCCCTTACCCTGGTCACTGTCCATTTCTTGTTTTTAAATGATGAGAGAAGTGCTACACCTGGTGGAGAGAGATTGTAATACAGAAATAGTGGCTTTATGCGTGCTGTACGTTAAGGCATGACACGTCACGATGTAACGGAGGGTCGGTTTTTTTCAACTTTTCTCCAGTACTATAGAGCCATTACCATGTCAATCAACTCTTGAGTAGAAACATAGTTCATAGCCCGTTTTTGAAGTCACACAGTCGCTACAGTCCCATTAGTTTTCTTTGTAGCCTCGTTTGAATGTCACGGTTTTGTATGGAATGGGGTGAATTTACGTTATAAGTTTCTAATTTTGTCAGAAAGTTGTTTTCATTCCAAGCTAAAGCCGATGATTTTGCAGAAATACTCATAATAAACATTGATAAAAGATACAAGTGTTATTCACAGAATTAAAGATAGACTTCTCCTTAATGCAACCGCTGTGTCAGATTTCAAAAAAACTTTACAGAAAAAGCATAATCTGAGTGCGGCGCTCAGAGCCCAATCCAGCCAAAGAAATATCCGTCATGTTGGAGTCAACAGAAGTTAGAAATAACATTATAAATATTCACTTACCTTTGATGATCTTCATCAGAAGGCACTCCTAGGCATCCCAGTTCGACAATAAATGACTGATTTGTTCCATAAAGTTCCATAAAGTCCATAATTTATCTCCAAAAAGCCACTTGTTGTTAGCGTGTTCAGCCCAGTAATCCATCTTCATGAGGCGCGAGCACTACGTCCAGACAGAAACTCGAAAAGTTCCGTTACAGGTCGTAGAAACATCTCAAACGATGTATGGAATCAATTTTTAGGATTTTTTTAACATAAATCATCAATAAGCTTCCAACTGGAGAATTCCATTGTCTGTAGAAAAGCCCTGGAACGAGAGCTAACTCTGTCGAGAGCTAACTCTGCGTCACGAGCATGAGACACTCTGCCAAACCCATGACTCATTCAGCTCCCACTACCTCCTCATTTATAGCAGAAGCCTGAAACAAGTTTCTACAGACGGTTGACATCTAGTGGAAGCCTTAGGAAGTGCAACGTGACCCCATAGACACTGTGTATTCGGTAGGCCAAGCTTCGAAAAACTACAAACCTCAGATTTCCCACTTCCTGGTGGATTTTTCTCAGGTTTTCGCCTGCCATATGAGTTATGTTATACTCACCAACATCATACAAACAGTTTTAGAAACTTCAGAGTGCTTTCTATCCAATACTACTAATACTATGCATATATTAGCATCTGGGACAGAGTAGGAGGCAGTTCACTCTGGGCACGCTATTCATCCAAAAGTGAAAATGCTGCCCCCTATCCCAAACAGGTTTTAATGACACACATGAGGCTCAGTTATTGATTGTGGTTGGTTATGTTTTCACTTGCCACTGCAGAAATATGTATTAAATGTTTATGTTTCCCTATTGGTTGGTTAACCTCTTGAACCTCTGGGGGCAGTATTTCATTTTTGGATGAAAAACGTTCCCATTTTAAACAAGATATTTTGGCACGAAAAGATGCTCGACTATGCATATAATTGACAGCTTTGGAAAGAAAACACTCTGACGTTTCCAAAACTGCAAAGATATTGTCTGTGAGTGCCACAGAACTAATGCTACAGGCAAAACCAAGATTACATTTTATACAGGAAGTGAGCCAGATTTTTGAGGCACTGTGTTCCAATGTCTCCTTATATGGCTGTGAATGCGCAAGGAGAGAGCCTACACTTTCTGTCATTTCCCCAAGGTGTTTGCAGCATTGTGACGTATTTGTAGGCATATCATTGGAAAATTGACCATAAGAGACTACATTTACCAGGTGTCCGCTCGGTGTCCTCCGTCGAAACTATTACATAATCTCCAGGTGCGTTCATTTTTCCATTTTGAACAGAGGAGAAACCAAACTGCCACGAGTGACTTATCATCGAATAGATATGTGAAAAACACCTTGAGGATTGATTCTAAACAACGTTTGCCATGTTTCTGTCGATATTATGGAGTTAATTTGGAAAAAAGTTTGCGTTGTACTGACTGAATTTTCGGGGGTTTTTCTCAGCCAAACGTGATGAACAACACAAATAATCTTTTTGGAAAAACTGAACATTTGCTATCTAACTGAGAGTCTCCTCATTGAAAACATCCGAAGTTCTTCAAAGGTAAATGATTTTATTTGAATGCTTTTCTTGTTTTTGTGAAAATGTTGCCTGCTGAATGCTAGGCTTAATGCTATGCTAGCTATCAATACTCTTACACAAATGCTTGTGTAGCTATGGTTGAAAAGCATTTTTTGAAAATCTGAGATGACAGTGTTGTTAACAAAAGGCTAAGCTTGTGAGCCAATATATTTATTTCATTTCATTTGCGATTTTCATGAATAGTTAACGTTGCGTTATGGTAATGAGCTTGAGGCTATAATTATGCTCCCGGATACGGGATTGCTCGTCGCAACAGGTTAAATGTACATATCAACAAGATGTTATGTCACTGGCTTCACTTGCAGATAGGGGGAGATCGCGATAGGCTTCCTTATATGTGCTTCTCGATGAGAAGCAAAATGGCTCCGACAGAGAGGGTCGCCTCGCTTCTAGTCCTTAGGAAACTTTGCAGTTTTTTTTTAAATGTATAATTTCTTAGTGTTAGCCCAGAAAATCTTAAGTGTTATTACATACAGCCGGGAACACCTATTGGACCTATTGGATATCAGAGCGACGTCAACTTACCAGCACTACGACCAGGAATACAATTTTCCCGAAGCAGATCCTTTGTTCAAACCACCCAAAGCATTCAAACTGATTCAAGAGGCTGACCGTAAACAACGTCGCCGCATAAGAGGTAGACAGAGCGGCCTTCTTGTCAGACTTCGGAGGCGCGCACACCACCCACCGCTTCTGAGTATATTACTCACTAGTGTCCAGTCTCTAGATAACAAGGTAGACGAAACGGTTGCTTTCCAGAGAGACATCCGGGATTGTAACATACTCTTTTTCTCTGGGGACATGCTGTCAGAGTCGGTACAGCCACCGGGATTCTTTGAGCGTTGTGCCGACAGGAATAAACATCTCTCTGGAAAGAAGAAGGCCAAGGGTGTATGTGTCATGAATAACGACTAATGGTGTAATTGTAACAACATACTGGAACTCAAATCCTTCTGTCCACCTGACCTAGAATTCCGCGCAATCAAAGGCTGACTGTATTATGTGAGGAATTCTAGGTCAGGTGAACAGAAGGACTTGAGTTCCTGTATGTTGATACAATTACACCATTAGTCATTAATCATGAAACATACACCCCCGCCCTTCTTCTTCCTGTGGAGATGTTTAATTTCTGTCAGTGCGACACACAGAGAATCCCGGTGGCTGCACCGACAATTACACCATGAGTCGTTAATCGTCAGTTATTGTCACAGCCATGTACGTATATACCACAACGGCCCTCAAGGAACTCCACTGGACGCTATGCAAACTGAAAACCATACATACTGAGGCTGCATTTATTGTAGCTGGGGAATATAACAAAGCAAACTTGAGAACAAGGCTACCTAAATTCTATCAGCATATTGATGGTAGTAATTGGGCTGGAAAAACACTGGATCACTGCTACTCTAACTTCTGCGGTGCATACAAGGCCCTCTCCCTCCCTCCGTTCAACAAATCTGACCATGACTCCATTTTGCTTCTCCCCTCATATAGGCAGAAGCTCAAACAGGATGTACCCGTGACAAGGACCATTCAACGCTGGTCTGATCAATCAGAATCCACGCTTCAAGATTGTTTTGATCAATGCGGACTGGGTCATGTTCCGGTTAGCCTCAGAGAATAATATAGATTTATACGCTGATATGGTGAGTTTATAAGGAAGTGCACACGAGATGTTGCACCCACTGTGACTATTAAAACCTACCCTAACCAGAAACCGTCTTCTTTGCCCGCTTTGAAACATCTTCTTTGCCCGCTTTGAGGATAACAGTGCAACCAACGCGGCCCATTACCAAGGACTGTGGGCTCTCCTTCCCCATGGCCGACATGAGTAAGACATTTAAACATGTAAACCCTTGCAAGGCTGCCGGCTCAGACGGCATCCCTAGCTGCATTCTCAGAGCATGTGCAGACCAGCTAGCTGGTGTGTTTACGTACATATTCAATCTCTATCTATCCCAGTCTGCTGTCCCCACATGCTTTAAGATGGCCACCATTGTTCCTGTACCCAAGAAGGCAAACATAAATGAATTGAATGACTATCGCCCTGTAGCACTCACTTCTGTCATCATGAAGAGCTTTGAGAGACTAGTCAAGTATCATATCACTTCCACCTTACCTGTCACCCTGGACCCACTGTAATTTACATACCGCCCCCATAGGTCGACAGACGATGCAATCGCCATCACACTGCACACTGACCTATCCCATCTGGATAAGAATACCTATGTAAGAATGTTGGTCACTGACTACAGCTCAGCATTCAACACCATAGTACCCTCCAAGCTCATCATTAAGCTTGAGGCCCTGGGTCTCAACCCCACTCTGTGCAATTGGGTCCTGGACGTCCTGACGGGCCGCCCCCAGGTGGTGAAGGTCGAAAAAAAACATCTCCACTTCACTGATCCTCAACAATGGGGCCCCACAAGGGTGCGTGCTCAGCCCCCTCCTGTACTCCCTGTTCACCCATGACTGTGTGGCTATGCACGCCTCCAACTCGATCATCAAGTTTGCAGATGACACAACAGTAGAAGGCTTGATCACCAACAATGACGAGACAGCCAATGGGTAGGAGGTGAGGGTACTCGGAGTGTGGTGTCAGGAAAACAACATCACTCAACATCAGCAAAACAAAGGAGATGATCGTGGACTTCAGGAAACAGCAGAGGGAGCACCCCCATATCCACATCGACGGGACAGCAGTGGGGAAAGTGGAAGGTTTTAAGTTCCTCGACGTACACATCAACGATAAACCAAAATGGTCCACCCACACAGACAGTGTGGTGAAGAAGACGCAACAGCTGAAGAAATTTGGCTTGTCACCTAAAACACTCACTAACTTTTACTGATGGACAATTGAGAACAGCCTGTCGGGCTGTATCACTGCCTGGTACAGCAACTGCACCGCCCACAACCGCAGGGCTTTCCAGAGGGTGGTGCGGTCTACACAACACATCACCGGGGGCAAACCACCTGCCCTCCAGGACAACTACAGCACCCAATGTCACAGGAAGGCCAAAAAAATCATCAAGGACAACCATCACCTGATCCAATGCCTGTTCACCCCGCTACCATACATAAGGCGAGATCAGTACAGGTGCATGAAAGCTGGGACCAAGAGACTGAAAATAGCTTTTATCTCAAGGCCATCAGACTGTTAAACAGCCATCACTAACACAGAGAGGCTGCTGCCTACATAGAGACTTCAAATCATTGGCCACTTTAATAAAATGGACACTAGTCACTTTATTAATACCACATTAATAATGATGTTTACATATCTTGCATTACTCATCTCATATGTATATACTGTATTTTATACCGTCTATTGCAACTTGCCTATGATGCTCGGTCATTGCTCATCTATATAGTTATATGTATATATTCTTATTCCATCCCTTTACTTAGATTTGTGTGTATTAGGTAGTTGTTTTGGAATTGTTAGATTACCTGTTGATATTACTGCACTGTCGAAACTAGAAGCACAAGCATTTCGCTACACTCGCAATAACATGTGCTAACCATGTGTATGTGAACAATAAAATTTGATTTGCTTTGATATGTTATTGCTGTAAGAGCTAGTTAGCTAGAATGCTCTAATTCTAATGGTTCCCTGCTAATTCACAGTTATTTCTATGCTAACAGACAACTCACAAACCTACAGCCATCAACATACCATTTTCCTGCACATCTAATGTGCTTCCTTATGTCTATCCTCAGGTACTTACATTTACTGTATTATGTACTATTGCTTTCATTGTTATCATAATTGATGACAAAATACCCAGTCTGATATTGACATACTTAGAAGCATGAATCTACAGCCGTCAACATACTGTTGTCCTGCACATTTAATGTGTTTCCATGTGTCTATGATCAGAAAATAGACTACAGATCAACTTGGACTGCTGGTTGGCATTGCTTTCTACAGTTGAAGTCGGGAGTTTACATACACGTTAGCCAAATACATTTAAACTCAGTTTTTCACAATTCCTGACATTTAATCCTAGTAAAAATTCCCTGTCTTAGGTCAGTTAGGATCACCACTTTATTTTAAGAATGTGAAATGTCAGAATAGTAGTAGAGAGAATGATTTATTTCAGCTTTTATTTCTTTCATCACATTCCCAATGGGTCAGAAGTTTACATACACTCAACTAGTATTTGGTAGCATTGCCTTTAAATTGTTTAACTTGGGTCAAACGTTTCGGGTAGCCTTCCACAAGCTTCCCACAACAAGCTGGGTGAATGTTGACACATTCCTCCTGATAGAGCTGGTGAAACTGAGTCAGGTTTGTAGGCCTCCTTGCTCACACACGATTTTTCAGTTCTGCCCACAAATGTTCTGTAGGATTGAGGTCAGGGCTTTGTGATGACCACTCCAATACCTTGACTTTGTTGTCCGTAAGCCATTTTGCCACAACTTTGGAAGTATGCTTGGGGTCCATTTGGAAAACCCATTTGCAACCAAGATTTAACTTGAGATGTTGCTTCAATTTATCCACGTAATTATCCCTTCTCATGATGCCATCTATTTTGTGAAGTGAACCAGTCCCTCCTGCAGCAAAGCACCCCCACAACACGATGCTGCCACCCCCGTCCGTCATGTTTGGGATGGTGTTCTTCATCTTGCAAGCCTCCCCCTTTTTCCTCCAAACATAACGATTGTCATTATTGCCAAACAGTTCTTTTTGTTTCATCAGACCAGAGGACATTTCTCCTAAAAGTACGATCTTTGTCCCCATGTGCAGTTGCAAACTGTAGTCTGGCTTTTTTACGGTGGTTTTGGAGCAGTGGCTTCTTCCTTGCTGAGCGGCCTTTCAGGTTATGTCGATATAAGACTCGTTTTACTGTGGATATAGATCATTTGTACCTGTTTCCTCCAGCATCTTCACAAGGTCCTTTACTGTTGTTCTGGGATTGATTTGCACTTTTCGCACAAAAGTACTTTCATCTCTAAGAGACAGAACGTGTCTCCTTCCTGAGCGGTATGACGGATGCGTGGTCCCATGGTGTTTATACTTGTGTGCTATTGTTTGTACAGATGAACGTGGTACCTTCAGGCTCCCAAGGATGAACCAAACTTGTGGTCTACAATTTTTTTCTGAGGTCTTGGCTGAATTCTTTTGATTTTGCCATGATGTCAAGCAAAGAGGCACTGAGTTTGAAGGTAGGCCTTGATATAATTCCACAGGTACACCTCCAATTGACTCAAATTATGTCAATTAGCCTATCAGTAGCTTCTACAGCCATCATTTTCTGGAATTTTCCAAGCTGTTTAAAGGTACAGTCAACTTAGTTTATGTAAACTTCTGATTGTGATACAGTGAATTATAAGTGAAATAATCTGTCTGTATTGTTTGAAAAAATACTTGTGTCATGCACAAAGTAGATGTCCTAACCGACTTGCCAAAACTATGTAAACTTCCAACACAACGCAAGAGAGAGTAAAGATCACATCTGTTACACTGGTGCCCAGACCAGTCTTCTTGTCTTTGCTGTACATCTGTAACACTAGTAATGCCGAGGTTGCGGGTTCAATTCCTGTAGGGTTCACAAACGCATACAAAAATGTTGATGCACTCACTGTACTGCAAGTCTCTTTGGATTAAAGTGTCTGCTAAGTGACATACATTAATATGATAGGTTCCCTGCTACGAACCTTAGTTTTGTTGCTAGGTAAACTTTGCCCAACTTCTCTCTTCCTGCTGTAGAAGTGGAATGCATACATTGGAGCTCCTCAGTTAGAAACGGCTGCTCCCCCTCTGAACCTCTACACAAGGGTGTTATACAGCGTTCAGTTAATTCATTTGTCAATCCTGTGTGTTTATCTGTTCATAAGAATGACCAATCCTCAATCTTCTCAAGGTGACTTTGGCCAATAAAATTAATATGTAGCTCATGACATAGTTATTAAATAGGTAATAGTCAACTGTAAATAAACTAGCTAATAATGCCTCTTTGTTGCCAAAACCTTGGTCAATATTTTAAAAAATGAATATTCTAATGTCCTGGAATTTCCTGCCCCCATATGCTGTGCAATTTTGAAAACAATTCCAAAGCCAACCAATGCATGTCAAAACATCACACACTGCCACTGGCAAGATACTGTAAAAAACACATTATTAAGCTTCACAAAAGGCAACTGCAACCAACTGTGGTCTTGGGTCAGTGACTCGCAGAAATAATTGATGTGTTACCACTGCTATCACAAAGCAGAGCAGCTGGAAAGGGAGTATAGAGTCGGTGTGTTCATTAGCAGTCATTGTTTGAGGTGTATTAGTGCTTGTGAACTGCTTATTTGTATATCATTGCCCTGAAATCCATCAGAAAGGCTTCCATAACAACCACAGTATAGACCTTTGAAATGAATTTCCATGTGGAAGAGGTATAACTGTGACACATCAATCCCCTGGTGAGATGACGTCATCCATTACAAAAAAAAAGGAAATAGATTTAACCTGTTCACTCTCTATTAAAAGAGAGCAGGAAGGCCACTCAAACCAACCATAGGGAGAAAGCCAATGACCAGGGGGCAGAGGCTTAAGGAAAATATATTATTTTTTTGAGCTATACAGATGTGGGGTATGAGATGCTCGTTACAAATTGACAGGCTTTTATCTCTGATCAGTAGCTAATCATTTATTTTCCTGTAGCCCTTCTCAAAGGACCAATGAATCATCACAGGTCAAACTCATTCCGAATTCCATCTGGTCTGGTCTTGGCTGGGGCAAGTAACCAAATAAATAACCCAAAGTGGCAGGACTTTCAAGTCTAAGAACATAATGATCCCATTGCATCTGGATAATGTCCCCTAAACTCATGGCCTCTACCACTGGGTGTAATTACTGTGCATGTACCACTCCTATTGCTTTCAAGTTGTTATCGTCCTTCAATGTGAATCCAACCTCTTCCATTATTGAACTTTTTTCATTAGCAAAAGGCAAGTTTGGGAAGCAATGTTTGAGCAGTATCCAGACAAGCATTATATAGGACTGGGCACACCACATTACCTGTATCCTTTCTCATCTCGCATAGAGTTCCCTGAGGCAAATCCAGGAGATGCTAAGGTACCAGACCTGTAATTGCTTATGGATCAATATCAATAAAAAGCACACTTCTCTTTCTGCTCCAAAACCAGCAATTCAGGCACACAACAACACACAGCTGCAAACAGAGATGTGGGTTTCTCAGTCAAGATGGCTCTATCCATTCATACACAATAAGTGCAGTCAGTTATTATAGTAATTTTAGCATAGATTAGAACTGAGAGTTCAATATCAATTTTTATGGGTAATCTAGCAATGTGCTTTGTAGCCTAGCATTTAAGTAACCATTTCCATGCTCATGTGGAGTCTTATTGGCCTATGTTTAACAGCTGAGCGGTCAGGTCAAACTTGAAGCCAGGGAATCAGTATTGCTCAAGGTTGGACTATTAGTCTCTATCCCCGTCTAAAGCATAAATCACCTGGCCCCAGTTTTTCAAAAGTTATCTATCTGGTTTTCGCCTATCTGATAGCATTAAATGCATAGAAGTAGAATGAATAGAACGGACAAATCATAGACTTGAATGGGGACTCCCGTTCTATTTATTCTGCTTCTATGCATTTAATCCTATCCGATAGGCTAAATCCAGATAGACAATATATATGCCCTGGGCAATAAGCCCCAAAATTGTCCAATAATATTTCCATTCCCATATTATCGACTAACACAGGTAGGCCTATTGTATGAACTATGAATTTAGTAGAGCAAATTCGGTCAACTCCTGATGGAACAGTGACTGTTTTTGTGAATAGCTCTCTGGCTTCCCAGGAACTGTACTTATCTGATTGTACACTTTTCAGGATGTCTTTTGTGTGTGTGTGTGTGTGTGTGTGTGTGTGTGTGTGTGTGTGTGTGTGTGTGTGTGTGTGTGTGTGTGTGTGTGTGTGTGTGTGTGTGTGTGTGCGTGTGTTTGCGTGGTCAAACAGTTTGGTAAGAGGAGATACACTGTAACTGCGACAAAAATGACATTATTCTAGATAGGAAAATAAAACATTTCAGTCAAGATTACATTTTGTTGTTTTCACATATCCTCCCATTCAGTGGTTCATTATGTCAGAAATGCCCTCCCTTTGATCAGTTAATAGATTTAATATAAAACTAATTTTGTTCCTAAGGCAAGACATGTTTTACATATTTCTGTTGGGAGAATTATTATGTCTCATTTTCAAAACAATCTAACCGTTTGTACATTCTGGTATTGATAACGTTTCTCCATTTTATATGTTGACAAATTGTTTTATTGTCCAGTTCAGTTGGTTTTGTTCTACTTGAAATGTCAGTTGAAACATTCAAAAGTCTGCATGCACTGAATCACTTTCCTCATTTCTGTTACCATGGCAACATATGTCAGAGAGAAAACAGAGCAGCGCCTACTAAACATTACATTTCTTTCACTAATCAAAATGTCTAAAATGAAATATCATTGAATCAAATATATTATTTGGGTGAATGTGGTTATTAATATTTGCATATCAGTATTGCTTTTTTATTAGGGAACAAATACTTTGATTTAATTTGTGACAGATCATGAATATGAATGGGACTGTAGAGTATTACGTTGATGGCTCTAGATGTAAAATCAGCTCAGCATTCAAGAATCTAACCAACACAACCGCTAAACACAACAGAGTAAATGTGATCACTAATAGCACAGAGAAAACAGGTCACATAGCCATGGTGTGAGAGGTGAGGAGTGTCCCTGCAGGTCAGGTCAGGGGGTCCCTGGCCTTCCGTGACCCTCTGTGTCTAGCGGAAAATTCATGGTCTGTCCGATAATTACACTCCATCTGTGGACCGTTTGTGTGTGTGTCTGTTGCTCCTTCCCCTCTGCTCCATCCTCTCCTCACCCCGACCCTCACCTCCTCCTCCCTCCACCACTCACCTCCGCTCCCGTCCCACTCCCATGCCACCGCTCTCTGTTCTGCCCTCTGGCTTTCCATTAAATATGGCATTAAAAGCCCTGGTTTCACCTCAGAGACAGCTCCATCATGCCCTGTCTGCACTGTAATAACACAGCACAAAAGAGATTGATGGGTTGCATTAAACCCTGTGTGTTGTGAGCACATTTAACTAGTAGGTGAGAGAAGAGGGGAATGCAGTTTCCCGGTCAAGTCATTTGGCTGCTGCCGCCAATGGCCGCTGCTGACAACTTTCTCTGTTGGAACTTCAGAATTTAGAAGCCTCAGAACTAAGAACCTTCAAATCTCAGGATTTTTCTTTTGTTCGTATTCAAAGGTAACAATGAGTTAGACAGCATCTGCTGCTTAAGTGCAAAGTGAATGGAAGGGCCACGATTACAACCAGGATACAATGCAGCTTGAGTTAGACATACAGTAGACTGTACAAACTGGTAGATGATGGCTGTACTCTGTGTGTGATGACTGTGTACTGAGAGATCATATTAATATAAGAAAGGTTTTCTTACATAGACTACTGAACTGTACTGTGATGACTGTGTTTCCAGAGAGATAATATGAGAGATTGGATACTTGCTAGTTCTGCGCTGTTGTACTTATGAAAGAGGAGCTGTCATGTCGTAATGATGGCTGTGTTTGTGTTTCCGGATTCCCTCTAGTGTCCCACATGTCTCCTGGGCTGTATCGACAAACACTTGAATTTGCTCTGTACAGCCTGCAGAGAGAATGCAGACAAAGCTGGCAATTACAAGTGCTTAGTTTATCATCAGTACACAAATAAAACAGCAAGTAAGCATTCACCACGCTGCACTCTCGGACTGTGCCTCCGAACACTAATTAACAGGCAAACGTGTGTAATAAAAAAGCCCCCTCGCTCTTAGCACCATGACAACGGTCCCAGAAAAGAGACTGACAGATAGACAGACAGGCAGCCATTCCTGCAGATCTGTGTAACCTTGGCTTAACACAACAGTGCTAGGCCATTCTGATTCATATTACGTCAATGCAGTGAATTCTGAGCCACGGCATGAACGGCACTGCGTGAAGAAACACGGCTTTAATGTTTGCTCTTAAAGGGATTAGCCTGGCTAATACATAAAGCTAAACCCACTTCTTTCAGACTGAAATGTCTTCCTCCATGTTTTATTCATGCTGCTCATCTAGACAAGGACAGACAGGTGGGGCGGGTGAGGAGGTACTATAGGGGCTGGTAGAAGGAGTGGAGGGAGTGGAGCTGTGACACGGGCATTCCAGATACAGATGTAGGATCTTAATTTAAACTATATTGAAACAGTAAAATAATCCTGCAGCAACAGGATTTAAATGTTTAGTCCATAATGTTCCTTAGTCGGTGGTTAGGCTATTAGCTGGCCAAAATTAGGCTACATGAGTGCAATACTGTTAATATAACCGTGTGTTAGTGTGGACTTTTAGTGAATTTTTGTCAATCAAAAACCCCTAACATGACAATTCTCAGCAACAAAGGAGTGATCAAATTTAGATCCTACATCTGTATCATTATTGGATAGGAAGGGCCTTAAAAGTCCATCGTCTGATAGACAGACCTCTGTCAGAATCCTCTCCTTTGTTCCTCTGATACGAGACAGTAGATCTCCCTTTTATCCAGTGCTGTGTTTGTTTTATACCTCTTGCTTACCCAGGGAGTCATGCGTTGGGGTTTGATCAGTTGAACACATGAAAGACATGGTTGCTATGGTGCCTAGTGGCAGACTTAGTAGTTTACTCCAGCAAATGAATCCTTAATTACTTGTTTTAAGGGGTTTTTATGTGCATTGTTTTTATCCATTGTTTTTAATAGCTTATCAAGCATTGAACACAGATATAATGTTAAGTTAGTTAACATTTTTTACAACTTCTTCAATCAACTAGTTAATTGTTTAGATTCAAAAACCATCCCAAATCTTGATAGAGCCTTATGTCCTGAATCCTCATCGCAACCTCATCTGCTCCCATCTCCTGACCAAAGGCTGTACAAAGATTCAGAAATGTTAGGAACCCACATTCACTATTGTTAGGTTCTAATTATCAGAGTAAAAACTCTACGGACACTATGAAAGCTCAAACCAAGTTTATTCTTCCTAGAGGGTCAATACAGCCACATAGAAATCCAAACCTATCACTACAAAGAAGGATTCCTCAGAAGTTTTGAAAGGATTAAAGCCACCCTGTGTGAGGAGCTCAAGAACTGCTTTATTCAAAATGGGATCCTACAGAAAAAAATGCAGACGGCGAGGCCAACTAGGGGTTAGTGTCCATTATTAAACAAACTAGAGTGTTTTGTGTACACTCCAAATGAGAGCACTACACTCTTTAGAGGCTTGACGCAGTTCAAATGTAATCTACAACGCCCTTGCCTATCAGCATGGAACTATTTAATGCCCAGTCTGTAACAAATAACTCCTTCCTGCTGCTCGACCACATATAGTGCATTCAGAAATTATTCAGACCCCTTGACTTTTTCCACATTTTGAAACATCACAGCCTCATTCTAAAATGGATTGAATTGATTTTTCCCCATCAATCCACACACCCAATAATGACAATGGAAAACAGGTTTTTAGATTTTGTTTTAAATATCACATTTACATAAGTATTCAGATCCTTTGCTATGAGACTCGAAATTGAGCTCAGGTGCATCCTGTGTCCATTCCACAACTTCATTGGAGTCCACCTGTGGTAAATTCAATTGATTGTACATGATTTGGAAAAGCACACACTAAGGTCCCACAGTTGACAGTGTATGTCAGAGCAAAAACCAAGCCATGAGGTCAAAGGAATTGTCAGAGCTTCAAGACAGGTTTGTGTCAAGGCACAGATCTGAGGAAGGGTACAAAAACAATTATGCAGCATTGAAAGTCCCCAAGAACACATTGGCCTCCATCATTCTTAAATGGAAGAAGTTTGGAACCACCAAGACGCTTCCTAGAGCTGTCCGCCTGGCCAAACTGAGCAATCGGGGGAGAAGGGCCTTGGTCAGAGAGGTGACCAAGAACCCAATAGTCCCTCTGTCAGAGCTCCAGACTTCCTCTGTGGAGATGGAAGAACCATCCAGAAAGACAACAATCTCTGTAGCACTCCACCAATCAGGCCTTCATGGTAGAGTGGCCAGACGGAAGCCACTCCTCAGTAAAAGGCACATGACTGCCGCTTGAGATTTTCCAGAAGGCACCATATGGACTCTCAGACCATGAGAAACAAGATTCTCTGGTCTGATGAAACCAAGATTGAACTCTTTGGCCTGAATGCCAAGCGTCACGTCTGGAGGAAACCTGGCACCATCCCTACAGTGAAGCATGGTGGGGGCAGCATCATGCTTGTTGGGATGTTTTTCAGCGGCAGGGACTGGGAGTATAGTCCAGATAGAGAGAAAGATCAACGGAGCAAAGTTCATAGAGATCCTAGATGAAAACATGCTCCAGAGAGCTCAGGACCTCAGATTGGGGCGAAGGTTTACCTTCCAACAGGACAATGACCCTAAGCACACAGCCAAGCAAAACGTAGAAGTGGTTTGGTGACAAGTCTCTGTATGTCTTTGAGTGGCCCAGCCATGGACTTGAACCCGATCGAATATCTCTGGAGAGACCTGAAAATAGCTGTGCAGGGAGGCTCCCCATTCAACCTGACAGAGCTTGAGAGGATCTGCAGAGAAGAATGGGAGAAACTCCCCAAATACAGGTGTACCAAGCTTATAGCGTCATACCCAAGAAGACTTGAAGCTGTAATCGCTGCCAAAGGTACTTCAACAAAGTACTGAATAAAGGATCTGAATACTTATGTGATATTTCAGAAATTATTCAGATCCCTTGACTTTTCCACATTTTGTTACGCTACGTTCTTATTTTGAAATGGATTCAATTGTTTTTGTCCCTCCTCAATGTACACACCATATACTATAATGACAAAGCAATAACAGGTTCTTAGATTTTTTTGCACATTTCTAAAAAATAAAAACTTACATATAATATTTTGCTGGATTGCTGCATAGATTTTTGTCCTTCTGGAATGTTCTCCCATAGGAACTCTGGAGCTCTGTCACAGCGACCATCGGGTTCTTGGTCACCTCCCTGACCAAGGCCCTTCTCCCCCAATTTCTCAGTTGATGGTGATTCCAAATTTCTTCCATTTAAGAATAATTGAGGCCACTGTGTTCTTGGCAACCTTCAAGGCAGAAATGTTTGGCCTCTACACAATCCTGTCTCTGAGCTCTACGGACAATTCCTTTGACCTGGCGGCTTGGTGTTTGCTCTGACATGCACTGTCGATTGTGGGACATTATATAGACAGGTGTGTGCCTTTCCAAATCATGTCCTTTTGAGTCTCATAGAAAAGGGTCCGAATACTTATGTCAATAAGGTATTTCTGGGTTTTTTCAAGTGGTCTGAATACTTTCCAAATACACTACCTCAAGCTGAATGGAAATAAAACTGTCCCCCCTTTCTAATGCCTGAACCGTGCTCTTTTGAATGTTTCACTACAAAATCCAAACCCCAATACTTCATGACTGTGCTTCTAGTTTATCGGCCTCCTAAGCCTAACTCATTCTTTATCCCTAAAATCACAGATCTGCTCACATCACTCTGCTCCACCTCAACCAACAATGTGATTCTATGAGATTTCAATATCCAAGTTGAGTCTCTCTCATGTCAATCTCCTGCTGAGTTTCTGAGTTTGATTGACTGTCTTGACCTGAAGCAAACTTGTTAATGCCCCCACACACCCCCGTGGGCACATACTTGACCTGGTCATTGCTGACTCTGCCCCCATCAACAACATGCAGGTCTATGACCTCGGTGTGTCTGACAACAAGGTTGTCACACTAGACTTGAAATTCCTACCCCCTCTGACCAAGTCCAAGCACTGGAACTGGAAAATCCTCGACCAGAGCCAGCCTGTCAGATGACATCTGGAACCTGTCTCCTCCAGCTTCTTCGTCAGTTGATGAAACTGTGGAGTTTTACAACCAATCCCTTTTTATTTTTTTTATTTTACCTTTATTTAACCTTTATTTAACTAGGCAAGTCAGTTAAGAACAAATTCTTATTTTCAATGACGGCCTAGGAACAGTGGGTTAACTGCCTGTTCAGGGGCAGAACGACAGATTTGTACCTTGTCAGCTCGGGGGTTTGAACTTGCAACCTTCCGGTTACTAGTCCAACGCTCTAACCACTAGGCTACCCTGCCGCCCCAGGGTAGCCTAGGGGTAACTAGGCTACCCTGCCACCCCAGGGTAGCCTAGGGGTAGCTCAGGGTAGCCCAGGGTAGCCCTGAGCAGTGTGCTTGACCTTCACACCCCATAAAAGTACAGGACATCGCATTCGTTCGCTCAGCTCACTGGTTTACTCCAGAACTAAGAAACATGAAATCCACTGGACGCATCCTGGAGTGACGTTTCAGAAACTAAGGCCTCAATGTCCACAAACTGGCCGTTCAAGAGCACCAAAGGGCCTATTCCAAGGCCCTGAAAGAGGCACAGTCAATATCCAACCTCCCCTTTCTCTCCTAGGTGTTGCAAAACGTGGTTGCTGTACAGCTCTAAATCAGAACCACCTATTTGAAAAGTTCCAGTCAAGTTTCCAGCCTGCCCACAGCACTGAAACGGCCCTACTCAGGGTCACCAATGACCTACTGATGGTGGCTGATGCAGGCTCTCCCTGTCTTCTGATCCTCCTGGACCTGATCACAGTGTTTGACACTGGTGACCACCCAATCTTCCTGGAACACCTCTGGGACACCATCGGACTGTCTGGACCAGCTCTGAACTGGTTCCACTCCTACCTTTGAGACAGGGCTGAGTATGTGTCGCTAGGTGGGTCCTGCTGCTAGACCCACAATGTCACCTGCGGTGTCCCACAAGGATTTGTTCTTTGACCCATCCTGCGTGTCCTGTACATGCTCACCCTCTGTCGTGTCATTCCGCTGCTATGCTGATGACACCCAAATGAATTGCAAATAGATGCAATAGAATAGTTTTCAGTGAAAATATTTTTAATGATAACTCATTTTAATAAAATGCCTCCCTCTTTCCCGCAATTTTCCGTATCTTTGGTTATGTTACCCTGGCCTTTGCTTTCGCATACTTTTTTCCAGGTGCAAGTTTCATTCCTGCGACATAGCACCCTAGATCCCACTGCTGGTTTTGTTCTGAAACTGAACAAGGTTGGTCCCTGGTTGGGAGACCAGATGTAGCTGGAAGTGGTGAAACGTCCCATGTGTTCAAAAACTGACTCATGCACATTTCAACAAATGTTTTTTGTTGTTGTTGAAAAGCACGTTTTTTTCACATGGGACTTTTCATGTTTATTTTTTGTAAGGAAAATAAATATACACACCTGAAAAAGGATACCTAATGTAATCAGTTTTTTGTATTTAACTATGCAAGTCGGTTAAGAACAAATTCTTATTTACAATGACAGCCTAGGAACAGTGGGTTAACTGCCTTGTTCAGAGGCAGAACGACAGATTACATATCTTTGTCAGCTCAGGGATTTGATCTAGCAACCTTTCAGTTACTGGCCCAGTGATCTAACCACTAGGCTACCTGCTGCCCAAGTTGCACAAGTGAATGCATTAAACCAAAATGTGTCTTCTGCATAGTTTGTGTTTGTGTGTTTTTGTGTGTGTGTGTGTGTGTGTGTGTGTGTGTGTGTGTGTGTGTGTGTGTGTGTGTGTGTGTGTGTGTGTGTGTGTGTGTGTGTGTGTGTGTGTGTGTGTGTGTGTGTGTGTGTGTGTGTGTTGTTTATAAGGTGACATGATGGAGGGACTTGAGTTCAGGTGAGCAGATTAGGTGGGCAGATTCTAAGTAAATACTGTAGTGTAGACCTGGGGTTCCAGGTCATCTGCATCAGTGAATAACCTCCTCTCTCTGTGGGGATGAAGACATGCTTAATAATACAAATTATAATAATAATGTAAAAAATATATATTGTTATTTTAATTGCAGACAGAATCTCAAAGTGCTTGTTAAGCAAAATAAACAACAGGTAATTTAAAAAGCAATATAGGCTACATCAGTAGCTAAATCAGCTAGATCAAGTCTGTTTGATTGCTTCTTGAAGCCTCCAGACGGACAGCTGCGGTCATGAGAGGATCAGGAAGCTCAGCTAGATGGTCAGCGGAGGTCAACAGGTCATCTTTTTGTGCAGTTCTGAACGTGTTATCAAATTATGTATTTTACATTCTGACATGTATTTTTTTATTATTTATATAGATTTTTATTTTACCCCATTTTCTCCCCAATTGCTAGTTACGACCTTGTCTCATCACTGCAACTCCTCAATGGTCTCCTCATGCATTTTGCACAGTGTAAAGGAACTCCCGGCGCCTTCTGAACAATACATAAATTATAAACATATACATATTTGACAAGAAAGTTTTTGCTGCTTTAATGAATGGGAATATGCAGTTAATATTTGAAGGGAAAGACCCATGGCAACATCCAAAGAAAACATTGTGATTAACGATGCTTGAATAGGTTTCCAGTAAGGATCATTATTTTTGCTGCTTTCATGAATGAAGTGGAATATACAGTGATTATTTCAGACAGAAGAATGTATCTTCTTTCTCCCTCGACCTGACTGTTGCAGATGACAAATAGAAAGTGTTCTCTGAGGTGAAACATGGTGAAGGACAAGGTACTGTTTAAGAAGCTTTGAAATACAATTTACAAAAGCAGCGAGCCGCAAAGCTGTGGAAAGCCAAATTCACACTTCCCCCTAGAATGTCGATGCCTGTTAGTGTTGTAAGACCAAGCCGAGCTGCTCTGTAAAACTATGGCCAAATGTGCACCGAGGTTCCAAAAACATAGGGTTAGCTGTGTGGGATTAGACAATCATCCAGTTGAATTGACAGGTAAATTCCTCAAGCTTCTGCCACCACTAAGCTGTGTGAGTGACAGCCCAGGGAAAACAGACATGTTATTTATGCCAGTAAAGAAGTCTACTCCACAAATGTCATTTTCAGATAGTGTGCATTTATTCAGGTGGGAAGAGTCACGTTTTTGCCACAAGTTGTTCTCTCCATCAGAGGACAGTTGTTATAAGAGGAGGAATATACCGTGTCATTACAAATTAAAGTGGTGAATAGGTGGAAAGAGGTCCTGAGGAAAAATTCTTGTTCGATTCCTACAGTGTAGTTAATGTGCCAATCATCTTAAATGCATCCAGTCTGAGTAGGGAGGGAAAAACTACAGGTATATATAGGAATAAATAGACTCGGGACTGGTGCTCTTTCACCTGGAACTGCACTAGCTATCACATATGTTATATGCAATGCTGTTCATTGGTGTATCTGTATTGATTTGATGAGCATAATGAGGGATAATAATTATTATAATAGCCTATTGTAAAACAACCTTCTCTAAACAATCCATTTCTATAACATTACCAAACATGTTTACCTGAGTAATGTTTTGTCAATATTTCACCATTGGGAAATTTCCCTCACAACATGACTAATTAATTTGTGAATATTTAGAGTAGACTTATAGAATCAATTAGAACAACAGGGAGCATGATAGCTTTTACAGATGATATTTTACAACAGCAGGTTGATGTTTGTTGTCATGAGTCTTGTCCTGGAGGCAGAACTGAACTGCTTCCGCTAGATTGTACAGCTGCAAAGTCAAAATTGAATATATCGGAATATATCGTAAAAATGTACGTATGAAAACAAACATGTGCTTTTTGGTCTTAATTTAAGGTTAGGGTTAGGCATTATGGTTAACAGTGTGGTTAAGGTTAGGGTTTGGTTTAAAATCAGTTTTATGACTTTGTGGAAGTACCACTCTGCAGAGCTGAGTTTGGGATACCCTGGTGTAAGGCCATCCCTGTACAACTGTAAAGGGCACCTTGCTTCAATGTATGTTCTTGTCATATTGCCAGTAGTCACTGTGTGGTTTAGCTGCCCCACCAACCACCACAACATGAGATAATAGGCAACGTGCTCTCTCATAAGTGAAATAGTTATTGTGCTGAATCCTCATTCAGTAAAGTCCATTGAGAATGACAGCATTAAAAAATATCATCAGTAATTCATATATTACCCTGCTAAAACCACCAACATACACTGTCTGAGTAGTGTACCCATTTTATTCACCATTCCAGCCTACCTCTACCCTAAAGCATTGTTTTGACTCTTCTCATCTTTGGAGGGAAACACACTCCTAAAAGACAATTTAAACATTTTTGGCAAACGCAAAGAACCAAAGGCCTTGCTCTTTCTCAGCCAGGTCAAGCTGTCCACCTGGGTTTACTTCTCAACCGTAAGCCAAAACAGGAAAACATATCAAAGCGATTAATATGGAGAGAAAGTCGTCTTTGACCTTTACCAGACCAGCAACGTCAAGACACATACACACACACACAGAGAGTTTTGGTGGGGATCTGGACATTTCCTCTGCAGTGTTCTGACAGGGCTGGTATTTAGGTGGAGAACGTACCACTTTGGGCTGACTTGATCTGCTGGGAGCAATAAGAAGAATTCCTGACTGTAGGTTACTATGATCTGCTGGGAGTAATAAGAAGAGTTCCTGACTGTAGGTTACTATGATCTGCTGGGAGTAATAAGAAGAGTTCCTGACTGTAGGTTACTATGATCTGCTGGGAGTAATAAGAAGAGTTCCTGACTGTAGGTTACTATGATCTGCTGGGAGTAATAAGAAGAGTTCCTAACTGTAGGTTACTATGATCTGCTGGGAGTAATAAGAAGAGTTCCTAACTGTAGGTTACTATGATCTGCTGGGAGTAATAAGAAGAGTTCCTGACTGTAGGTTACTATGATCTGCTGGGAGTAATAAGAAGAGTTCCTGACTGTAGGTTACTATGATCTGCTGGGAATAATAAGAAGAGTTCCTGACTGTAGGTTACTATGATCTGCTGGGAGTAATAAGAAGAGTTCCTAACTGTAGGTTACTATGATCTGCTGGGAGTAATAAGAAGAGTTCCTGACTGTAGGTTACTATGATCTGCTGGGAGTAATAAGAATAGTTCCTGACTGTGCCAGAATGAGCCCACAGGGAAGGTGTTACTAGACATACTACCTCTTCTATTACTTGTTATTTTTTATTTGACTATTTATTATTGATTATTGTACTGCAATGTTGAGGAAGCTAACACAAGCACTCGCTTTTTTCACTCTACTTTTTATAATTGCTGTAAACTGTGTACGTGACAAATCAAATTTGATTCGATTTCTTATCTATGGTATCTGTGGTACTATCTGTATCTGCACTTGAGGTGGCAATGGAACAGCACTTTGATTACAAGTGGGTTGAGCGAGTTAACACCTGGCGATATGACTGTATTGACTGAATTGTTGTACTTTTTTATGTAACCTTTATTTAACTAGGCAAGTCAGTTATGAACAAATTCTTATTTACAACGACGGCCTACCCCAGCCAAACCCTAACCAGGACGACGCTGGGACAATTGTGCGCCGCCCTACGGAACTCCTAATCTCTGCCGGTTGTAATACAGCCCAGGATCGAACCAGGGTCTGTAGTGAAGCCTCTAGCACTAAGATGCAGTGCCTTAAACAGCTGCACCACTCGGGAACGTTCTGTCAGTTTATCTGCCTGTTTGCCTGTCCACCTGTCTTTCAGTCCCTCCGTCTCTCAATAAGTCAGGTAAGACTGGTATACAGTGGGTGCAGGATATCACCCCATGTACTAACTTCCCTATTATTTTGTCTTTGTATAATTGGATAATTTCAACTCCTTGAGTTAATGGGTGTTACATAAGTGTGAAAACAGCATGACAAGAACAAGCTGTTTTTGTCCTTGCATTCAAGTACATGATATTTCTATCAAGGTTGCTAAACAAACACATGCCATTCTGCCAGATGTGGTGATGAGGTTATGTTTTCATTTTGTTCAAGTGTTTATTCCATCTGTAAGGTCATAATAAAGTCTAATGTATGTGCATTGGGAAGACAAAGCTATCTTTATGCACCACAGGAATGTTATACAATTGATTATCTTTCAATACCTCTTCAGCCAGACATACTTCTCTTGGTCTTCTATTCAGTTCTATAATTGCCAAGAAGATATGTAATGTATACTCGGTATGTGTATAATGAGATCAACATTACTCTTACTATTTCAGAGACAGTATTCCTGTTGCTGATGCATTTAGTGCAATTCTTAGAGATGTAAAAATAAGTTGTGTTTGGACAAGTGGTTAAAAACGGTGACTTTTTGTCATCATAGTTGTATAGCCTACCACCACTGTCCTTCTACTGGCCACTTACATGGCTTTCACCATGTAGGATTGATCATGTAAAACTTTTTCGTGCAGACTTTTATTTTGCAAAAGTGAAGCATACTGTACCATAGCACATCATAAAGTATTCTCCCCTGGGCAGATTCTGCGTGTAGACCGAATAATCTGCCGGGACTGAACGGGATGCATGAGAGTTTCCTTTTGCGAGGGTGGAGACTTCGCAAACCACAGGAACTCTCCATGAACTCTCTATACCCCATAATGTCAAAGTGGAATGATGTTTTTAGACATTTTTAAAAATGAAAAAAAAAAACATGAAAATCTGAAATGGCTTGTTATGGCAAACCTAAATAACTCCAAGAGTAAAAATGTCCTTAACAAGTCAGATAAAAAGTTGCATGGACTAACTCTGTGTGCAATAATGGTGTTTAACATGATTTTTGAATGATTACCCCATCTCTGTACCCCAGACATACAATTACAGTGCATTCGGAAAGTATTCATACCCCTTCCCTTTTTCCACATTTCTGTAGCATTGACGGTCCCCAAGAACACAGTGGCCTCCATCATTCTTAAATGGAAGACGTTTGGAACCACCAAGACTCTTCCTAGAGCTGGCCCCCGGCCAAACTGAGCAATCGGCGGAGAAGGGCCTTGGTCAGGAAGGTGACCAAGAACCTGATGGTCACCATGACAGAGCTCCAGAGTTCCTCTGTGGAGATAGAGAACCTTCCAGAAAGACAACCATCTCTCCAGCACTCCACCAATCAGGCCTTTATGGAAGATTGGCCAGACGGAAGCCACTCGTCAGTAAAAGGCATATGACAGCCCTCTTGGAGTTTGCCAAAAGGCACCTAAAGGACTCTCAGAAACAAGATTCTCTGGTCGGATGAAACCAAGATTGAACACTTTGGCCTGAATGCCAAGCGTCACGTCTGGAGGAAACCAGGCACCATCCCTATGGTGAAGCATGGTGGTGGCAGCATCATGCTGTGGGGATGTTTTTCAATGGCAGGGACTGGGAGACTAGTCAGGATCGAGTCACTACAAAGATAAGAGGCGTCCTTCCTAACTCCGTTAACGGAGAGGAAGGAAACCGCTCAGGGCGAGATGGCTAGATAAATGGCTGTGATAGGAGATAATTGCGGAAGGGTTAACAACAGAGACTGCATGTCAAGCCTGAATGTAGGAAATAAGAATTATAAGTCCAGTGCCTTCAGAAAATATTCACTCCTAGGGCTGTTATGGTGACCGTATTACTGCCACACCGGCGGTCATGAGTCATGATGGCAGTCAAAATCCACATGACCGTTTAGTCAGGTAATTAGGCTTCTCCAAGCTCTGATGCTGCTGAAGGTCATTAGTAGCCTACCAAACTTGCTAACTGACCAGGCAGGGGCATGATAATGGTCCATTCCAAATCAGAACTAATTTCACACATATATTATCTAGTATATATAAAGACAACATTAAATGAAGAATATGATGGGTGACAATATTAGCCTATGACGTGTGAATGATACCCAGCTTGTGCAGTAAGGCAAGGAATAGCGCATGCCTTTTTTTGCGACTTTTTCAAGTCATAGTCGCACACCTCATGTAGCCTAGCCCATAGGCCTATATGTTTTGATAAAGCTGTTATCAAAACTAAAGTGGCCAAATAACTCCTTAAAATGAAGCACATTAATCTGCTTTATAACTGGTGTAGAGCCTAACAGGCATACATGAGTATCAAGTTTGGGGCAGAAGAGTTTTACCATAAATATTCATTACATGCATAATCGCATTTGCATTCACTTTCGAGAAAAGTGTTTTCCCGCTAATGGATTGCATTTTGGAACATTCACGCCTACTGCCGTGTGACTTGGAAAAGTTGCAAAAGCACAGGCAAAATCCTAGAGGAAAACCTGGTTCAGTCTGCATTCCAACAGTCACTGGGAGTCCTTTCAGCAGGACAATAACCTAAAACACAAGGCCAAATCTACGCTGGAGTTTCTTGGCAAGACCTGACAATAGTTGTCTAGCAATGATCAACAACCAATTTGACAGAGCTTGAAGATTGTTTTCAATAAAAATTGGCAAATGTTGCACAATGCAGGTCTGGAAGATTACAAAGGAAGTCTTTATGAAAGCTGGAAAAGGAACTATGCAAGTTGCAAAAATCGCTTAAAGTGAAACTGATAGCATTTTAACTACTTTGCAGATATGAAACAAACAGACACTCGTAATATATTATATCATTAAAAAGTGTTATATTTGACTCAAAATTCCATGATGTACAGTAGGTCATTGCTGGCCGAATAGATGGATGCAGTTCAATGCATGATTAATATAATTCACCAATACATTTCTTGGAAGTTCAAAAAATACTGTTATCAGGTTGTAAATCACAGATGGGCTGGTACATTGTTTGCTGCCTCCACCCATTCGGGAAGGAACTGTTTCAGTTTCAATAACTTAATATTTTTACAAAAACGGACGACTGTAGCTAAGGCTGGGAATGTCAATACGATCAAACTAGCAAGGATAATTATGTCAGTCATAATGTGGCTAATAGGCTAGAGCACATGTGTCAAATACAAGGCATGTTGGCAAAATAGAACACACAAGCAAGTATAAGTGAGTTAACAGTTGAGTCATCTACTTCATGAAATTACAGCCTGATGCACTGCTATTGGTGAATTCAACTTCAATTGCGCTGCTTTTTTGTGTGCCATTTTCAGCACACAACAGAGGGAAAGTGTACAGACAGACACATGCCACAGTCGTAGCAAGGCAAATAAAATGTTACAGTCTTGCTTCGGTTGTTAAAGCTTGAAAATGAATAACCAAAAAACAAAACCTGCAACAAAACACCATGCACAAGTTTAAATGTTACAATAACATATAGATACATTTTTGTTATTTGGAGTTATTAGATACTTTTTGATTAGGGTCGCAGCATATTATGCACATCTGCAAGCATAACAGCAAAAGCTGGACAAATATTATGTATCTCTTTTGTTTTAATATGTTAAAATGCTATATACAGCATCCTATGTACATAAATGGACATTATATCAGGCCATATTTTTTCTAATAAAGCGATGGCCAGTTTGGGTCGAAGTTACACGATTTTTGTCAAATCAAATAGGCTATGTCTGGCCCGCAAAATCTGTTTTTTTTTTTTTCAATATGGCCTGTGCGTTGATTGAGTTTGACACCGCTGGGCTAGCATATCTATTTATGTAGCTAGCTATTTATTTAGCAAGCTGAAAATACAGAGCCTACCGTTAGCTAACTAGCTTCTAGGAGAATGTTATGTCATTAGAGGAGTAAGTGATTTACTTTTCCCCCACATATTGTTTTTCGGTGGCTACAGCAAGTGTCATTCTGTTAGCTAGCAAGAAATGGGAATCAATTTGCTAGCTATCAACTTGAACGACTCTTACCCACAGTTAGCATATCTCTTAGATGTCAATCAAATATGTTTGACATCGATCAAATGGGCGGGCAGGCAACTTCCCATTCACTTGTAAAAATATGGTTTGCGACAAGCATGCATTGGCAGGCAGGCTGCAGAAGGATGAGCATCTTTATCAGTGCAATTTTAACGGCCAACCAGCTGAAAAAGTTTGAGAGGGTTTATCTAATGTTCTCTCGTTAGATTTTAGCTCATCTCACTCTGGCTAGCATTCGTTGTTGATCTTGCTGATGTGCATAGGCAACTGAGGAAGAGAGTTTACCTTTTCAATGTTGTTTGGTCAATAGGACTGTGAAGTTCCCAAATGTAAGAGTGTGGTATTTACATATTTGCCTAAATCCATGCAGGTGTATTTTGTGGCTTTCGGCAAATGTGTTCTAATGATCTAAAGTCACACTGTTGCTATTGCCTGTAAACACAGTCCAGTTCAAAGTGAATGATGTCAGGCCCCTGTCTTCATTGTCCAAATGCATGGCCGCTTTCCCACTCTATATCGCTTTAGAATTTTCACAAATGTCTTAAGTCATTCCCAAGCAGAATTGACAAAAACGTGAAAATGAACATACAGTATCTAAATGCTCGCTTGTCAGAAAATGTAAAAAGAAAAGTGTAATATTCTTCAAGGAGTGTATATGAACAGATTTGAATAAGATTCCATGTTGCTATTGATCTAAAATCAAATCAAATCAAATTTTATTTGTCACATACACATGGTTAGCAGATGTTAATGCAAGTGTAGCGAAATGCTTGTGCTTCTAGTTCCGACAATGCAGTAATAACCAACAAGTAATCTAACTAACAATTCCAAAAAAACTACTGTCTTATACACAGTGTAAGGGGATAAAGAATATGTACATAAGGATATATGAATGCGTGATGGTACAGAGCAGCATAGGCAAGATACAGTAGATGATATCGAGTACAGTATATACATATGAGATGAGTATGTAAACCAAGTGGCAAGTGATACATGTATTACATAAGGATGCAGTCGATGATATAGAGTACAGTATCTACGTATGCATATGAGATGAATAATGTAGGGTAAGTAACATTATATAAGGTAGCATTGTTTAAAGTGGCTAGTGATATATTTACATCATTTCCCATCAATTCCCATTATTAAAGTGGCTGGAGTAGAGTCAGTGTCATTGACAGTGTGTTGGCAGTAGCCACTCAATGTTAGTGGTGGCTGTTTAACAGTCTGATGGCCTTGAGATAGAAGCTGTTTTTCAGTCTCTCGGTCCCAGCTTTGATGCACCTGTACTGACCTCGCCTTCTGGATGACAGCGGGGTGAACAGGCAGTGGCTCGGGTGGTTGATGTCCTTGATGATCTTTATGGCCTTCCTGTAGCATCGGGTGGTGTAGGTGTCCTGGAGGGCAGGTAGTTTGCCCCCGGTGATGCGTTGTGCAGACCTCACTACCCTCTGGAGAGCCTTACGGTTGAGGGCGGTGCAGTTGCCATACCAGGCGGTGATACAGCCCGCCAGGATGCTCTCGATTGTGCATCTGTAGAAGTTTGTGAGCGCTGCTGCGCCTTCCTCACGATGCTGTCTGTGTGAGTGGACCAATTCAGTTTGTCTGTGATGTGTATGCCGAGGAACTTAAAACTTGCTACCCTCTCCACTACTGTTCCATCGATGTGGATGGGGGGGTGTTCCCTCTGCTGTTTCCTGAAGTCCACAATCATCTCCTTAGTTTTGCTGACGTTGAGTGTGAGGTTATTTTCCTGACACCACACTCCGAGGGCCCTCACCTCCTCCCTGTAGGCCGTCTCGTCGTTGTTGGTAATCAAGCCTATAAATAGTATTGTTGGAAGATCTGGAGAGAAAGGGTCGATCAATTACCAATATACTAATACTCTTAGTAAAAGTATTTATCTTCAACTCAGTCTGTGGAGTCTATTCAATTAGATAGATTCAAACTGTATGTTAAACATCACAGCATAGTTGAAAGATATATGGTGCATAGAAATCCGAAGAGGGTTAGTTGTGGAATGGAATTATGAGAAAATTCTCGGGTGGGAAGGTGTGTCCTGGTGGTTGAGCGGCAGCTCATGGGAAACTGTGGTGGAGGGGATCTTGGAGGGCTGGTGGCCTGGCGGTTGGGAGCTTGTGCCAGTATCTGATGGGTCGCTGGTTTGGGTCCACGTTTTTGACCTTGTGGGAGGTCTGTCGACGTGCCCTTGAGCAGGGTGTTGACCCTGATTGCTTCTGTGTGCCGTTCTGGATGGGAATCTGTTAGATGACTAATGTGATGTAGATGTTGAGCGGCTTCACTGGAAGTAGATTGTTTTAAATTTAAAATATATATTTTTTAAATTAATATTTCTGTCAGTTCCACTTTAAAGGTTCAATCTACCTATTTTATCTCAATATCAAAACATTTCTGGGTAACAACTAAGTGTGATTGTTTTCAATTAAAATGCTTAGCAAAGACCAATTTCTCAAGCAAGAAGGAGTGGGCAGGGGAAAACTAAATGCTATTGGCAGAGAGGTTTGGAACTCTGTTTCTTATTGTAAGGCGTGCGTACTGGCGGGAGAGAAGTCAGGCGCAGGAAAGCAAAGACTGTGTTACAATGGCGCAGTTAATGATAAAAATCACAGTCAACAAAACCCATATAAACAATGGGACAAAATCCCCAGACATAAGGTGCACAAGCACTTACAATAAACAATACCGGACAAGGACATGTGGGGAACAGAGGGTTAAATACACAACATGTAATTGATGGAATTGAAACCAGGTGTGTGGGAAGACAAGGCAAAACAAATGGAAAATTAAAGGTGGATCGACCTCCGAACGTCGCCCGAACAAGGAGAGGGACCGACTTCGGAGGAAGTCGTGACAGTACCCCCACTTTGACACCGGCCTCGGGACGACCCGGAGGGCGAGGCACAGGGCGATCCGGATGAAGACGGTGGAACTCCTGCAGCATTAAAGGGTCCAACACTTCCTTGACCGGAACCCAGCACCTCTCCTCTGGACCATACCCCTCCCACGCCACGAGATACTGAAGGCCCCATTGCCTCGAATCTGGTATGGAGTGAACGGAGTACGCCAGGGCCCCCTCGATGTCCAGAGGGGGCGGTGGAACCTCCCGCACCTCAGACTCCTGGAGCGGGCCAGCCACCACCGGCCTGAAGAGAGACACATGGAACGAGGGGTTAATATGGTAATCGGGGGGAAGCTGTAACCTATAACAAACCTTGTTCACTTTCCTCAGGACTTTAAATGGCCCCACAAACCGCGGACCCAGCTTCCAGCAGGGCAGGCGGAGGGGCAGGTTTCAGGTCGAGAGCCAGACCCGGTGCAAACACAGGGGCCTCACTGCGGTGGCGGTCTGCGTTCTCCTTTTGGCGCAGCACGGCCCGCTGAAGGTGAAAACGGACAGCTTCCCATGTCTCCTCCGCACACCTGAACCAGTCGTACACCGCAAGAGCCTCGGACTAACTCTGATGCCAAGGTGCCAGAACCGGCTGGTACCCAGTATGCACTGGAAGGAAGAGAGGTTAGTGAAGGAGTGTCGAAGCGAGTTCTGTGCCATTTGGGCCCAGGGCACGAACGGCAATAGGACAGCAGAAACCTTGCCCACATCCTGGTTTACTCTCTCCACCTGCCCATTTCTCTAGGGGTGAAACCCTGAAGTAAGGCTGATCGAGACCCCAGAAGCTCCTTGAACGCCTTCCAGACCCTAGACGTGAATTGGGGACCTTGATCAGACACTATATTTTCAGGCACCCCGTAGTGCCGGAAGACGTTCGTAAACAAGGTCTCCGCAGTCTGTAGGGCCATAGGGAGAACGGACAGAGGGAGGAGAAAACAGGACTTCGAGAAACCGATCCACAACAACCAGGATCACGGTGTTACCCTGTGAGGGGGGAGATCAGATAGACAATCAGGTGCGACCAAGGCCATTGTGGAACGGGTAAGGGGTGTAGCTTCCCTCTGGGCAGGTGCCTAAGAGCCTTACACTGGGCGCACACCGAGCAGGAGGAAACATAAACCCTCACGTCCTTAGCCAAGGTAGGCCACCAGTACCTCCCGCTCAAACAGTCCGACCGATCCCAGGATGACCAGAGGAGGGTGACGTGTGGGCCCAATAGATCAACCGGTCACGAACAGCAGACAGGACGTACAGACGCCCAGCGGGACCCTGGACGGGAGCGGGCTCTGCACGTAACGCCTGCTCAGTGACCGCGTCCAGCTCCCACACTACCGGCACCACCAGGCAGGAGGCGGGAGTATGGGAGTGGGATCCATGGGCCGCTCCGCTGTGTCATACAGCCAGGACAATGCGTCTGCCTTCACCTTCTGGGAGCCTGGTCTGTACCAGAGGGTGAAAACAAAACAGGTGAAAAACATGGCCCACCTTGCCTGGCAAGGGTTCAATCCTCAGGCCACCATCTGCGGCCACAGATGGTGCATGAGCTGGAACCCCCTCCAGTCTCCCTGTGCACCGCCCCTCCCAGCTCCATGGGGATCGGCGAGCCAAGGTCCGAAACTCCAGGGCGAACTCCTGGGCGCTCCTCGATCCTGCCTCAGATGGAAAAGGCGCTCACCCACCGCTCTACCCTCGGGCGGGTGGTCGAAGACTGCCCGGAAACGGCAGGTGAACTCCTCAAACTGGTCCAACACCTAATCTCCCTCTCGCCACATGGTGTTGGCCTACTCCAGGGCTTTCCTGGTGAGGCACGAGACGAGGGCGGACACCTTCTCACAGCCCAAAGGAGCTGGGTGGACGGTTGCCAGGTATAGATCCAGCTGTAACAGGAACCCCTGGCAGTTCTCAGCCTTCCCATCATATTCCTGGGGAAGGGAGAGATGAATCCCACTGGGACCAGGAGAAGGGGGGGCACGTAGTGGAGACCCCGGTTGTGCTGGTGGAGGCGCTCCCTGTCTCTCCCAGCGGTCCATTGTCTGGACAACTCGGTCCATGGCGGTGCCAAGATGGTGGAGCATTGCTGCGTGCTCTCGGACGCGCTTCTCCACCCCTATACCCGGGGTACCTGCTCCTGCTGACTCCATAAGTTGGAGTCAGTTCTGTAAGGCGTGCGTACTGGCGGTAGAGAAGTCAGGCGCAGGAGAGCAAAGACTGTGTTACAACGGCGCAGTTAATGACAAAAATCACCGTGAACAAAACCCATATAAACAATGGTACAAAAACCCCAGACATAACGTGCACAAGAACTTACAATTAACAATACCGGACAAGGACATGTGGGGAACAGAGGGTTAAATACACAACATGTAATTGATGGAATTGAAACTAGGTGTGTGGGAAGACAAGACAAAACAAATGGAAAAAGAAAGGTGAATCTGCGATGGCTAGAAGACCGGAGACGTCGACCGCCGGACGTCTCCCGAACAAGGAGAGGGACCGACTTCAGAGGAAGTCGTGACACAGATCTATGAACTAATTTCCCACCTGGTGATGTCTCCAGGCAGACCAAAACTCCATCATACCAAAACAGGCTGAAATGTCACCCTTTTCAAACAGCTGTTACACTAAAATGCCATTATTATCAGTTTAATTAAAACCTCATAGTGTGGAAATATAAAGGTTAAAGGCGGAAGTTTACATGCACCTTAGCCATATACATTTAAACTCAGTTTTTCACAATTCCTGACATTTAATCCTAGTAAAAATTCCCTGTCTTAGGTCAGTTAGGATCACCAGTTTATTTTAAGAATGTGAAATGTCAGAATAATAGCAGAAAGAATGATTTATTTCAGCTTTTATTTCTTTCATCACATTCCCAGTGGGTCAGAAGTTTACAAACACTCAATTAGTATTTAGTAGCATTTATTTAGTATTTAGTAGCACCTTTAAATTGTTTAACTTGGATCAAATGTTTTGGGTAGCCTTCCACAAGCTTCCCACAATAAGTTTGGTGAATCTTGGCACATTCCTCCTGACAGAGCTGGAGTAACTGAGTCAGGTTTGGAGGCCTCCTTGCTTGCACACACTTTTTCAGTTCTGCCCACAATTTTTCTATGGGATTGGGGTCAGGGCTTTGTGATGGCCACTCCAATACCTTGACTTTGTTGTCCTTAAGCCATTTTGCCACAACTTTGGAAGTATGCTTGGGGTCATTGTCCATTTGGAAGACCCATTTACGACCAAGCTTAACTTCCTGACTGATGTCTTGAGATGTTGCTTCAATTTATCCACATAATTTTCCTGCCTCATGATGCCATCTATTTTGTGAAGTGCACCAGTCCCTCCTGCAGCAAAGCACCCCCACAACATGATGCTGCCACCCCCATGCTACATGGTTGGGATGGTGTTTTTTAGCTTGCAAGCCTCCCGTTTTTCCTCCAAACATAACAATGGTCATTATGCCCAAACAGTTCTATTTTTGTTTAATCAGACCAGAGAACGTTTCTCCAAAAAGTATGATCTTTGTCCCCATGTGCAGTTGCAAACCGTAGTCTGGCTTTTTATGGTGATTTTGGAGCAGTGGCTACTTCCTTGCTGAGCAGCCTTTCAGGTTATGTCGATATAGTTCTCATTTTACTGTGGATATAGATACTTTTGTACCGGTTTCTTCCAGCATCTTCACAAGGTCCTTTGCTGTTGTTCTGGGATTGATTTGCACTTTTCGCACAAAAGTACGTTCATTTCTAGGAGACAGATTGCGTCTCCTTCCTGAGCTGTCTGACGGCTGCGTGTTCCCATGGTGTTTATACTTGCGTACTATTGTTTGTACAGATGAATGTGGTACCTTCAGGAGTTTGGAAATTGATCCTAAAGATGAACCAGACTTGTGGAGGTTTAAAAAAAAAAGTCTGATGTCTTGGCTGATTTCTTTTGATTTTCCCATGATGTCAAGCAAAGAGGCACTGAGTTTGAAGGTAGGCCTTGAAATACATCCACAGGTACACCTCCAATTGACTCAAATTATGTCAATTAGCCTATCAGAAGCTTCTAAAGCCATGACATCATTTTCTGGAATTTTCCAAGCTGTTTAAAGGCACAGTCAACTTAGTGTATGTAAACTTCTGACCCACTGGAATTGTGATACAGTGAATTATAAGAGAAAAAATCTGTCTGTAAACAATTGTTGGAAAAATGACTTGTGTCATGCACAAAGTAGATGTCCTACCCAACTTGCCAAAACTATAGTTTGTGGTGTGGTTGAAAAACTAGCTTTAATGACTCCAACCTAAGTGTATGTAAACTTTCGACTTCAACTATATATAAAACACATGAAAATCAAGTTTTTTTTACTGTACTGGGCCTTTAACCGTTGAGTCAGTCCCTCAAGGAGGGAAATTATTAAGAACCTTTTAAACATCAGCAGTGATATATTAATAAAGTTAATTGAACATCGTCAAGGCCATCCATAGATGAGCTGCACCATCATCGGAGTGAAAGATGAGTGTCATACCTCTTGTGTGTTCATTCATTTGGTAGGAAGAGAGAAGAAGGGTCTGTTTTGTTGTCAGCCACAGGCAGACAACTAGCTAACACTCTCAGTCAAAAGGGAGGAGGACAGGACTTATTTCGGACCTGACCTTTTCCTTCCTTACATAAACAACAAACACGTCTTTACTCCACAAGCAGCAACACTTACTCCCTCCCTCGCCTATCTCCACTCCCTCCTTCTTTGACACAGCTATCAACTACCCTTTGAAACAAACCAGTCACATTTTAAGGCCCCTAATATCCCTGTGTTATTGCTGTTACATAAGGAAAGCCACCCCAGGTAAGAATAAAAATAAAGATATCAAAAAATGACTGCCACACACAGAAACGTCATCCCGTCCTAATTTAAATGTTATGCTTGTCAAGATTATATTTGAATATTTTTATAACCCATTCTCCATGGTGTTAGAATCAGTAGGTAAGCAGCAGACGTCCATGGGAGACGGTAGAAGCTACAGCAGGAGGTGTGTGGACTGTGTAGTCCTTTTCTTCCTTGATTTAGCTGAGAATGAATGGTGTTTGTCTTTCATATCTTTAATATCCACTAAATCTCGCCTCCCACTGGATTGTGTTGGTGTTGTCAGAGGCAACGGTCATCCTCCCGTACTTCCTGTTCCCCTGTATGAGAACGTTTCAGTTCCTGTCAAACTATCCAATCAGGTGAGGCCTTTCAGCACAACATCCCCCAAAGTGTTTCTCCCATTTCTGGTCCAGTCAATCAAGTCCAATACATGTGGTGATTGGCCATTGAGGATGTGACTTCCCCACTGAGCTTGGTGAAAACAGACCTGCTGTGGGACTGAGACAGCTAGATATATAAGGAGAGAAGCTGCCATAAGAGACTGTACAAGGCATGAATAATGCAGAGGGCATTTCTATTTTGCTTTTCAGATGACTTGCAGGGGGACTTGTGTTTTAACTACAATCAGCACACGTCTCTAGCACAGTGCAAAGACACAGCTTTGATACAAACTCTCTCACACACACACACACACACACACACACACACACACACACACACAAACACAAAACATACACATGCACACACACATTCCAACACACACACTGCTTTGATACAACACCTCCCATAACCCAAATGTCCCCCCTCTGAAGCTGCTGCTTTCATCTTGCACAGAAAGAAGCCAGAGACTCTGCTAAGGATACTTCAATGACAGCGAACCCGTCACACACAGACGCATGTTTACACAAAGAAAACTAACACACACACAGGGATTAACACAAGCACACTTTGTCTCACACACCAACACGTGCACGCATACATGCGTGCACACACACGCACACACGCCTATTAAGTCATTACATTCCCCTGCATGTTCTTTGTTTGGAGCAGGATCAATTGCTCCTCTTATCAGTCACAGTTAGCTGGCGGAGCATGTAAAGAGGCAGATGTAGGGGGAGGAGTAAAGAGCTGTTTGTCTGCTGAGGCTTTTTTTTCTCCTTTCTGATCACTGCTCATTGAGGAGGATTCTCACCCGGTCACAGTCACTGTCTGTCTGTCTCTCTCTTCCTCTTTCCCACTCTACCTCTTTTCCTTTTACTGGGTGGGAGAGTGAATATGTCCATGCACTGCAATGTCAGAAAAGGGCAGTTAGATACGAGATAGAGATGATTGTCTCGATACGCATGCCAGATCTTCCTGATCTACATTTTAGTGACACTTTTGGCTCCTTGTTATTGTCCTCTGTCCTCCTGTCTCTGTGTGGCTGTAGTTCCATTCACAGCTCACAACTCACTGGTCGTTGTCTGAATATGTAATGTGTTATTGATGGGGTGCAGCGTGATAAGGGTTATCCAACCAAAGATGCTTGGCTTTGATTATACACCAGGGAGGGGAGGGGATGGGAGGGGCCAGAAGGACAATTAAAATGTCACCTGTGTAAAAGGGAGGTTTGGGGTTGGATGAGCCGTAGCGTGATTACCAATCAGACGATACGAGGCGAGCTGGCTGGCTAGCCAACAGACATGGACCTTTCTCATCAGACACTATTCTTCTCCAGCTCAGATCTTTCTTCCCGACTTAAACATGACTCAGTAATGAAATCTGGCAGCAGGCCGAGGACTTTGTATGCAGACAGATGTAGGTAGAACCGTAGAACTCCCTAACATGGATGGCACATCTGGTTGAATGGCAGCATTGCGTCAAAAAGGCACAACCGCTGCCTGACGACTGGGCAAGATATAGTACCACGGCAACCTGTCATTACTCATTACCCAATTAAAACAGGTATTGTTTCAGTCCATACCCTGTCCATCTCTTTCTCTTCATCCTTGTCACGTAGAGTAGGCCAGAAGGCTATACTGGAAAACCTAACTTCTATCAAAATAAAAAAGATGGCGGAGCCGCAAAAGTTATTCTGTGCAAGGGTGTTTATTTACAAAGTGATTCCGGAACAAAAACAGTACTGCCATCAAACGTATACCTCATGTGCCAGCTAAAAAATTTTTTTTTAAAACAATGCAACCCCATCCACAGCTCAATCCAAAATGCCTCTCTATGAACTGAAAGAGAGACTCCTTTTGTAGGGCTAGCCCCTCCCCTCAGAACAATTTACCCTAATTAATTAAGCAATTACCTAGTCAAACCTACATTTTCCAATAACTAAACATACTAAAGGATATACATTGCAACACGTTTTTTAAACAATATCACCACATAACATTTCCAAAATTACATCACCACTGACAGTGTCTTTCAATATGCCCATTTACTTTAATGAGCCATTTGGGACAGACACTACAAAGTCAGCCCATTACCTTTGCTCGGGTCCTTATCCAGCATACCCGGAAGCTACAGAGATAGAGAGAGAGAGGAACAGAACAAACAAACAAACGCACTCATCCATACCATCGATAAGTAAAATACATATGGCTTATAACAAATATGAACATTGACATAAGTGTGAAATGTATGTACTAAGACAGAGAAGTTAACTTGTGTGTCGACCCACATTGTTACCTTATCTGATAATGGAGCAGGGAGGAGCTCTGAATGTGTGCGTGCGTTAAAGAACCAGATGCTGCCCGTGGCCAATGACGGACTTCTACGTCACAATCCTTCTTCTCCTCCTTTTCTTCCTTCTTTTCCTTCTTTCTCGACAATCCCCCCTTCCCTGATACACTTGTAAATATTGTATTTTAAATTGTGCCTTCTGGTATTATACTTATACTAACATGTTTATTCTATTCTACTGAACCATTTACTTTATGTTTGTATTCTTATATTGTATTATTTATTATTGTTGTTGCATTGTCGAGAAGGAACCTGCAAGTAAGCATTTGGTTGGAGAGTGTATACCATGTGTATCCTGTACATACAACTTGAATCTTCTCTTTCTCTTTCTCTTGCTTCTCTTTCAGATAATGTGTGTACTCTGGCTTTAGCTAGCTAACTGGCATCTTGGTGTCAGCCAGAGACACACAGCACACACACTCCCTACCTGGAGCAATCTCCTGTTGAGATGCAAATTCGTTGGTTAACAGTGGATTTTCTCTGCATGACCCGTTCCTAAATCTATTCGCTGGCTTTCAATCTTTTTCTCTCTCAAATGTTCAGTTTCCTCCCCAAAAAAATATTTCTGGTTTTATGAGTAATGATGACAACCCTGTAAAGCCTTTACTGAAATATGGCTTGGAAGTCACCAATTGCACTCATACTTTTTGTAACGGCGGTCCTCTGAGATTTAAATCCTCTAAAACATGAATATGTTAATAGGAGGTTTGGATGGTGTTGTGAATGAAATGCAGGAAGCATTTTTCATATGTACTAGATGTTAATGTGTATCTATTGTGGACTTGTATTTTTGTGCATATGTATTTACATATGCAGTAGCTGTCTACATTCGTAATGTGTAGGAATCCCCTGATAATACAGTACCTGACTATCCTTTCTAGCAAGAGTGGTCAGTGATAGTCAGGTAATTCAGAAGACAGATGAGGGGGAAACAGAAACTCAGTGATGGGGACACCATGGGGAAGCAATGGAGTGTGAGAGGTGAGAGAGAAAGAGATGTGCAAGGAGCAAAATAGAACATCGTGAGGGGGTGGAGAGGAACTGGTGGGAGCTAGAGAGAAAAGGAGATGATTGACAGACAGTGGGTAGTAAAGGATCAACAGATAGTTGAGAGACTGCGACGGGGAGCAGAGTTTGTTAGAAGAGCATAGAGTCAGAGTAGAAAACAGTGAGAAATAAAATAAGTAAAACATTCAAACAGAGAGAAGGATGATAGAATAACGAAAGGGCAAACAAGAGAGAGAGAGAACTAGATGGGAGGGTAGATGAGAGAGACAGGCAGCAAGGTGGAGGAGTGAAATGAAGCGATTAAAGGTTATATTTGAGTGACGGACGGACAGACGGACGGATGGACGGACGGACAGACGATAGGGAAGAGAAGCAGAAAGTGCAGATGGGAGTTTAACAGATTAACAGGTTAAGGTATGGAGGATGAAGTAATGTAGCATGGGTACCATTTGATTTAGCTAACATTCCTCTATCATGGGTACTGTCTGTTTAGCAATCATTCCACTAGCCTGGACATACAAATCATTAAAATATTTACACAAGAAGCAACCTAATATCACACAGACAACTCTAGTCATTTAGTAAGTTCATCATTCTGCGATTCTCACTGTTAAACTTCGCAAAGTGTTCAAGCCAATGGCTCTTTATGTCATCATTTGATCTGATCAGTCAACGCCAATCTTTTCTAAAGTAATCTGGTATCATTTCATTTCAACCCAATAAAGCAAAAATAAAACTATCATCTTCATGTTAAACTGATTAGCTAAGATTCCTCTAGCCTGGGTACCATCTGTTTAGCTAATATTCCACTTCTTGTGCTCTGTGTCTGTTCAGCATGACAAGGACTGGCAAGGGGTGGAATGATAGCTAAACCGACTGGTACTCAGACTAGAGGTAATGATAGCTAAACCGACTGGTACTCAGACTAGAGGTAATGATAGCTAAACCGACTGGTACTCAGACTAGAGGTAATGATAGCTAAACAGACTGGCACCCAGACTAGAGGTAATGATAGCTAAACCAACTGGTACTCAGACTAGAGGTAATGATAGCTAAGCAGACTGGTACCCAGACTAGAGATAATGATAGCTAAACAGACTGGTACGCAGGCTAGAGGTGATGATAGCTAAACAGACTGGCACCCAGAGTCGAGGTAATGATAGCTAAACAGACTGGCACCCAGACTAGAGGTGATGATAGCTAAACAGACTGGCACCCAGAGTCGAGGTAATGATAGCTAAACAGACTGGGGGGAGAGAAAGAGGAGGGGGGTGGCAGATGAGAAATCATGGCCCATCTAACCCCAGGATTTATTCTCTAACCGACACTACGAAGACGAGATTAATCTCACTGCTACCAGTATGCCTGCCTGTCTGCCCACTAAATGCTAAGCATGATCATAATAGTATTAATAATATGAATTATTACATTATTATACAACCATCAAATAAAGACCAAAGGAAACAATTGCCCTCATTCAGTTCACAAAATACAGAAACACATGAACCATGACGACTCAGTACAATTATTTGAATGAGTGATCATTTCAGAGGATTGGTACATTATTATATGACAAGATAAAAAGCAAGGCACCCCATACGGCACTGCATATGACAGAGAGACGTGTTTCTATTCTGCCTGGGAACATATCAGATGATTAACTTAATCTAATTGTTAATAAGGAAAAACACAGATGTCAAATTGTTGCCTTTGGCTTAGACAGCACTCAAGGGAGTGACTGAAAAAGCTTATTCTACTTTCCCCAACGCACAAGTGGTTATCTCCATCCTGCTACCACAAAAAGACTTCCACCCTGCTACCATACAGCGGGTAAACGCAAGTATTTCCCGTGACTGTGCCTCAAAACCAAATGTCTACTTGGCCCACCACTCCATCCTGGACTTGAACAGCCTTTATGACCAGGTCCACCTATACAAGGCGGCAGTGCCCACCTTCGCCCGGACCCTAAAGGACATCACCCTCAACCGCAGCATCAACATCTCACACAGAAGCAACAGATCAACAGACACTCTGCCCAGAGCAGCGAGACACTCTCCCAGACCTTGCTATTGAGAAAGGCCACCATAGGCAGACCTGGCTCCCAAGAGAAGACAGGCACACTGCCCACAAAATGAGGTGGAAACTGAGCTGCACTTACTAACTTCCTGCCAAATTTGTATTGATTTTATTTAACTAGACAAGTCAGTTAAGAACAACTTCTTATTTACAATGACGGCCTAGCAACAGTGGGTTAACTGCCTTGTTCAGGGGCAGAAAGACAGATTTTTACCTTGTCAGCTTTTATCTCGTCAGCCTTTCGGTTACTGGCCCAACGTTCTAACCACTAGGCTACCTGCCACCCCATGTATGACCATATTAGAGACACATATTTTCCTCAGATTACACAGACCCACAAAGAATTAGAAAAGAAACCCAATTTTCATAATCATGGTGTGCCATCACAGCAACATTTGTGACCTGTCACAAGAAAAGGGCAACCAGTGAAGAACAAACACCATTGTAAATACAACCTATATGTATGTTCATTTTCCTTCCATTTTGTACTTTAACTATTTGCACATAATATGATATTTGAATTGTCTTTATTCTTTAGGAACTTTTGTGAGTGTAATGTCTACTGTTAATTTGTATTGTTTATTTCACTTTCGTTCATTATCTACTTCACTTCTTTTGGCAATGTTACCATATGTTTGCCATGCCAATAAAGCCCTTCAAATGAATTGAACTGAGAGGAGAGAGAGAACACAACTGGAACTTGTATTTGTTTGCAAGGTCAAAGAACTGTGTGTGTGTGTGTGTGTGTGTGTGTGCGTGTGTGTGTGTGTAAAGCATATTTATCGTGTTTTCTGCTTGGGCCAATCTCCAACACACAAGTACACACAGACACACACACACTCTAACTACCACACTACAGACTGCATGCATTTCAGCACCATGGATGGCACTGGAACGACATGCTCTAAATCTGCTGTTGGTGATAGTGGACTAGGTAACGCCACATAGTAGAGGAATACATGATTTGATTCAGATTTAGAGATTCAGATTCAGTGTTTAATAGTCACAGGTACAGGGTTGCAGGTGTGATTGCATGGTGCAGAAACATGGATAGCCTCCGAGCTCCAACATGCAGGACTAAATAAAATAAAATAATACAAATGGTAATAAAAAAACAAAAATACAAATACAAATATATACAATACCAGTCCAAAGTTTGGACTTTCTTTGTTTTTACTCATTTCAACTTTGTAAAATAATAGTGAAGACATCCTGTGGCGGTCCTCATGAGAGCCATTTTCATCATAGCTCTTGATGGTTTTTGCGACTGCACTTTTGTTCCATATTGACTGACCTTCATGTCTTAAAGTAATGATGGACTGTCATTTCTCTTTGCTTATTTGAGCTGTTCTTGCCATAATAAGGACTTGGTCTTTTACAAAATAGAGCTATCTTCTGTATACCAACCTTACCTTGTCACAACACAACTGATTGGCTCAAACTGTGGTACTGTAAAACTGTGGC